>NC_081352.1:29317676-29513862 GCF_029784015.1 Lycium ferocissimum | reverse complement strand
GTTTTAAACAAAAAATTTAAATTTCAACTTTCTATTGAAATTTTAAATTTTTGAGAATTTTTTTGGATAGTTTTGCTTTATGATTTTATTTGAGTCTTTTAGATTTAAATGTAATTATAATGTCACATCCTAATTATAATTTGGTACGAGCTCAAGATGCACAAGTCTAGAGTTTCTTTTTATATAGTTCAACTAGTGAATATGTTAATATAATTTCTTTTAATAATAAAATTACAAATTTATCGTAGATAAGTAGAATAAAGACATAATTCCAACATTTTGTTTAAAACATTTGTTTCTATCATCCATAAGAATACACCATTTTGGAGCCCCAAAATATTGCATCTACAGACTATAGGGACAAACTGAATTATTTTTTTTAAGAAAAATAATAAAAACCTGGCGATTTCCAAACAAAAATGAAAAAATTAAGGCATATTATAAAAATAGTATTATTGTAACGACTAACGCTACCATTTTGGAGGTTAATACGATTTCATGAAAAAACTAAAGCATATAATAAAAGTAGTATTATTGTAACGACTAACGCCACCATTTTGAAGGCTAATAAAATTTTGTAAAATCCGCGTGATATTTAACCACCCTAAAGCATCGAATAGATTTTCTAAATGAAATCATTGTTATTGTGTCTTGAAAATAGCTTAACTGCAAGACCCAATAACCACAAGTTGACACATAGCCCACCTTCCTAACTTGCACAACTCTTCCACTCCATCTTCTTCGTCATTATTATATTGTGTATTCTATATCTATCTATCTTTGGACGCTGTAAATACATATTGAGAAGAAGCTTTACAGTATGGCTCCTTATTCCATCAAGTTTCAGGATAGGGGCCAAGAGATACTTCTTCTGCCTTGGAATCAAAAGCACAACCATTTGGCCAATTTAAAAGCATTTCTAGAATTTAATATGGTTTAAATAATACAATAAATGTGGGTTGAAGAGTGTAATGAATGGCTAGATAACCAATAAACTCAGGGCACACTCCACTCTTCGACAGACATCTATTCTAATAGTCCGCCATTATTAAACACAATAATTAAAGTACAATTAGAATTTTTCATTCTATAATTAGACAAAAGGCCAAAAAAAGGAGGAAAAAAAAAAGGAATGGATACTACAAAGAGTGCATCACATCACTTTTGCTTACCTAACTTTATATTATATAACATTTACTTTATATATATTTCTAAATATCAAGCGTAGTGAAAACAATAAGGAAACATATGTCACACTTCAAATCAGCTGCAATTCAACTATTATGAATAATCTTTACGCAAGAAAAACTTTCTGGAATACTCCAACGGCCAAATTTTTATGGCGTTAGAATTAACAAGATACATTTATAATATCAGTAAGATAATTAAGCAAGAAGATTTAGTATATTTCTACTTCAAGCACAAATCTATTCTGTAATTGCCTAGATTAAAGAACTGGCCACATTTAATCCCTACTGCAATCAAATATCCTTTTTTTGACAAATTCAATTCAAGATCATACTTAATATTTAATTGCTGATCAGGCAGTTTCTGCCTAGTAAACAAATCGACGCAAGCTATATATTTTTGCTTGCTCGGATTTTTGTCTCCAACACGGCTCTCGCGAAGCGAGGAGTATTTTCCTCACCTAGACCATGCTCGCGATGAGGTAGAATACATCTAAACAACAACAATAACAACATACCCAATGTAAATTCACAAGTGAGATCTGGGGAGGGTAGAGTATACGGTATCTTACCCCTACCTTCGGAAGGTAGAGAAATTGTTCGCAGAAGACCTCGGCTCAAGAGAAAGCACGACAAAATAGAAAATCCCATTAGCAAAAAATTACGTTTTAGCACATTGGGTAAATTTAGCTAGTGTATATGCTCTTTTTAGTAGGTACTTTCACCGTCTCATTTTAACTGTCATTTTAGTTTAACTTTCACGCCCATTAAGAAAATAATAAATACAAGATTTAATTTACTAAATTATGCTTATTTAATAAATGTAGACAAAAAAAATTTCTCTTAATATTGTGTATACTTCTTTAATGTTAAAAGTGTAGTTGGAAATAATTATCAACTTTAGTCTTGAATTCTTAAAGTAAAAATTATTTCGAACTAAAAGATACTCTCTTTGTCCCATATTACTTGGCCTTTCCCTTTTACACGGCCTTTAAGAAATCATAAATAAAATATCGATTTTACTATCTTACCTCAATCTCTCCAATAAATACATTCTAATTAATATTGAATAATTTCAAGAACATTTAATACTAAAGGTAAGATGAAAAAAATTAATTAATTTTATCTTAATTTTATAAATGAACAAATAATTTGGGACCTATATTTTTTATAATGTCATCAAGTAGTTAAAATGAGATGGAGGGAATATATCATTATGATTTGACAAAAGTCCAAGTTATATTGAGCTTATTATGTTACGAGTTTTATACTCAAGCGTAAGCAATGTATTGCTGTTATACATTTGATATAATTATGAGCCTTAAGTGATTAACATAACAATCGTGCAAGTTTTAAAGAATAGAATTAGAGGTCCCTCAGCTCCAAATCACATGAATGATGCATGCCTGCTGATTTTTTTTTCCCTTTCTTTATATTTTATAATTATGTATAATTCTTAACTTCAATGTTGATTTGGGTCTTAGTTTTAAGTACAGTACCATTTTGAAATGAGTAAAGTGGGTAGCAACTGGTGGAGTTTAACTCGAGTCATTTTATATAGGAAACATAAATATACTTATGAGTTTATGACTTTGTTGTGAAAAATACAGAAGTTAATTTAATAAGTAATTTTGATTTAATTCGTTCACCTAAATTTAGGGAATTTACTACAAATTTTTTTTTATATTTTATTTAGAGTAACAAAATCACTCAACTATTATTATTTTTCTCATAAAATATCTAAACATCTCAAAAGCATCATTCTCTCCTAGTTGGCATGCCACGTCATTAAAGCTTCTATTTTTTTAAATAATAGATATATTTAACTCATCAAACTCATTTAACCAAATTAACTGAGAGAGGTGATTAGACATGAAATGACATAGTTTCAGAGCTGATTGAGGACATGACCTCTGATGGAAAAACTTGGAGGTCAAATATTCGGACAGAAGATTAATAGATAATCGAGTTTTGTAGCGTTGTATGTGCGAGAGGTAGGCTAGCCTTTGCATCTCCTCTTCTCCTTTTCTTCATATTATTATTTAGGTATGGCGCAAATTATTAACTTTATGTGTGTAGTACTATGTGTTTGCTCTTTTTGTTCGTACTTGATATTTTCCTGTCTTATTTTTCTTGCAGGCCTAGGGTCTATGAAAACAGTCTCTCTACCCTCGAGGTAGGGTAAGGTCTGCATTAATACTATTCTCCCTGAATCTCACTTGTGAAATTATACTGAGTATGTTGTTATTACTGCTATGCTCGCACCCTTCAAGAACTCATGCTCGGTTAGGCATAAGTATAAAAGGACAGCC
Source organism: Lycium ferocissimum (assembly GCF_029784015.1). Lineage (NCBI taxonomy): Eukaryota > Viridiplantae > Streptophyta > Magnoliopsida > Solanales > Solanaceae > Lycium > Lycium ferocissimum. Next base: position 29,510,363 of record NC_081352.1, on the reverse strand, counting down.
CATTTGAAGGGCAAACCGTGCGATTTCTTCAAAATGATCAGAGTGGAGAATGGTAATCGACATTTGAAGTGAGGCCCAACAGGTGTTTGTCTTTTTGTTTAAATGAAATTTCTTGATTTTCCCGGTTTCTTTTTTGCTGCACTCTAGTTTATATACTGTCAATCACATATACTTGAAATTTCTCCTTAGGTAAAGTTTCTTGTGCTTGTGGTTCTTTTTTTCTTGTTTGGTGGGCTGGGAATTGGCCCTTTTTATGCTGTTAGACTTGATTTCTGCTTTCTTTGAATGCATGTTATGCCAGAGGCAAATTTAGGATTTGAAGCTTATTTAGAGTCTGAGCCCGAATTTTTAGTTTATGGGTTCTGAACTACAATTTGTTTTACTTATTGGGTTCTGAGTTACATATTAAATGAATTTCTTAACACAAATGTAACATTCGTGCCAAAATTAATGGGTTCTGCCGAACTCGTAACTTGCATTGTAGCTCCACCCTTGAGCTTATTGGTTCCTGTAACAACCTTAAGTTAATATACAATGATAATTGGGTTACGATCAAATATTTTAATGATATTTAGTAGAATTCTTAATACATACAGAGGGTCTGGACAAAAGCTATTGGGTCCACGTGAAGTGAAGCCCACGAGGTGATTGTCGTTTTGTCTAAATGAATTGCTTGATTTTCCTAGTTTCTTTTTGTTCTACTCTAGTTTATATACTGTCATACACTTTAGATTTCTTCTTTTTCCAGTTTTGATCAGCTCATTGTGCATGTCAGAATGTAAATTTCTTTTGGTTGCATTTCTTTTCTTCTTGTTTGGTGGGCTGTGGGACCTTTTTATGCTGCTAGACTTTAGTTATGCTTTCTTTGCATGCATATTATGCCAGAGGCGAATTTAGGATTTGAAGCTTGTTGAGAAGCGGAACCAGAATTTTAGTTTATGGGTTTTGAACTACAATTTGTTTTACTTATTGGGTTCTGAATTACAATTCGTTTTACTTATTGGGTTCTGAATTACATATTAAATGAATTTTTTGACACAAATACAACGTTTGCGCCAAATTTACTAGGTTCCGCCCCTAAGTTATTGTTTCTTATAACGGCCTTGAGTTAATATTCAATAATAATAAGGTTTACAGTCATATAATTGTAGATACTTGAGTAAATTTTTTAATACATAGAGAGGGTCTTGACAAAAGCTACTGCGTCGACGTGTACCTGTAGACGACAATCTAGCTTCTTTTTTGCTCTATTCTAGTTTATATACTGCCATACACTTTAGATTTCTTTTTTCCATTTTTAATCAGCTCAATGTGCATGGTAGAATGCAAATTTTTTGCTTGCAGTTCTTTTCTTCTTGTTTGGTGAGCCATGGATTGGCATTTTTGTGCTGTTAAGACTTGATTTCTGTTTTCTTTGCATGCATATTATGCTAGAGGCAAGTTTAGGATTTGAAGCTTATTGAGTGGCGGAGCAAGAATTTTTTGTTTATGGGTTCTGAATTACAATGTGTTTCACTTATTGGGTTCTGATTTACATATTAAATGAATTTTTTAACACAAAATGCAACATTTGAACCAAAGTTAATGTGTTCTGTGAAACCCGTAACTTGCACTGTGGCTCCGTCCCTGATCTTAGTGGTTTCTGTGATGACCATGAGTTAATATACAATAATAACTAGGTTCACAATAGTAAATATTTGTAGATACTTAGTAAATTTTTTAATATATATAGAGGGTCTGGACAAAAGCTAGTAGGTTCACATGAACCCCTAGACGATACTCTAGATCTTCCCCTGATATTAAGATTAGTTAGTTTGAAATACGTGACGTTTTTGGCATTGTTTTACCATAATTTGAAAATTAAAAATGATGGCGTATATTAAAATTTCTAGAAGGACAGACAAAATCAAATATTAAAGCAAGAAAAAAATGGTATGTATCGAAGTCTTATATCATGATGTCATATGCATTTCTTGCTTGTAAGTTGCAATCAGGTGAAAATGGAATGAATGAAAGGAATAATTGCTGTATCATATATTCATAAGCATGTTGAGCTATCATTTTCTGGCAAAGGGAGACATAGGATTCAATGATCTCAAAAATACTGACTATAGAAGAATAGGCGACATACTTGCGAATTTAATTTATATACACTGACGTTGTAAATTATTTTTTACACTTAAGTGTATTTTGACCTGTTGTAGCTGCAAGTTACTAATTCCACTATTGTGGACAATTACTTATAGTTATCTTTTATTTTATACTGTCAGTGTATAGAAGTTAAACTTCAGGCAATCTTTATAGTTGAAACACGTGTATTCTTTTTTGTTTGACTAGGAAAAAAATAGACAGTCTGCTGCTATTTATATACCCATGCTACAAAACCAGTCACTAAGGTGTGATATATATTGTATGTATCAACAGTGGTAGGGCAAATCTAAAGTTTAGCTCAATTTCTCCCCTCAGTCTGTACAAATAATGATTTTATATCCAGCAATTCTCTCCCGGTATAAGCATGTACAAGGCCCTTGCCAGGAATAGCATCAAAATGCTGATTGCTCCAACCTATTAGTGACTTTCTTTGTTTCCTTTTGTCTTTGTTTGGGAAAAATGGGCACCTACTATATTGTCTAATGATGAAGGTTTGTCTCGATTTCTTCAGCCAGCTCTTTTGTCAACTTTTCTGCTCTCTCATCTTGCCCACCAGCAAAAGTATAGATTCTGAATGCAAATTGGAAGGCCTTCCAAAGCTGTGTAGCTGATTCCTTTTTGTTCCCATCATTTGTTGGTCCAGCTCCTTCTTTTTCCCTTGCCATTGCTTCTCTCTTTTCCTGATTCGATAATGCAACATTATATGAGAAAAATGTTAACCAAATCAATTACCAAGGTGGTTAATGTTGATCTGAACAATGCTCTATGCATTTCATATGAACGTATTTATACTAGTTTAGAGATGTTCGTTAAGATTCTCAAACCTTATTCTAACCAAATTTACTCTATCTAAATATGTAAATATATTTAAAATGCAGTTTAAATTCAAAACATTGTATCAGTTATTCACAAGATTCATAGTCTGTTTGACGAAGCTTCTCCAAGGCCGAAGGTGCTTTTTTCTTTTTCAAAGTTGAGGTGTTTGACCAAGCTTTCTGGTCAAGAAAAAGTGTTTTTGAGTAGAAGCAGAAGTTGTTTTTGAGAAGCTGAAAAAAGTAGATTCTCCCCAAAAGTATTTTTTTCAAAAGCATTTTTGAGAAAATACACTTGGAAACACTTTTTAATAACTTGGCCAAACACTAATTGCTACTCAAAAGTTCTTTTCAAATTGATTAGCCAAACACAAAGCACTTTTGGAAAAAGCATTTTTCAAAATAAGTTGATTTTAGAAGCTTGACAAACAAGCTATTAGTATTAGAGTGATTTTGATTGTACTAACCTTCAGTGCAAGTTCCATACAGTTTGAGGAAACATCCACCATCAATTCCTTGATACGCACAAGGGCGCTGAAATCAAACTGGATTTTGTGGGTTTTTAATTTCTTGGATTCTTCATCTTTTGTCCTTTCTAGAGTGTCCACATCTCCTTTTATCTATATGAGAAGAACTATTTGTTAGAGCAGCTAATGGGAAATTAAGATAAAGTTTTGAGGTCCAAGGACTTTGTTTCTACCTTGTTGAAGTACCTCTCAGCTCTGCTAAGATGTTGGCCAACAGGTGAGGCCGGTTGCCAATTCTCTAAAGTAGAGACTATTGAATCTAATTTGGAATACAGAGTTGCTGCCGTCCTCAACGCTTCCAACTTCTTACTAGGAAAATCTTCAAATCTTGCTAGAACCTGTACCAAGAAAATCATTAAGTGCCAACATACTGAAATGGTAATTATGGCAGAAATAAGAAATATAAATGAACCTGAGATTCGTCTGTTAGTTTCTCAAGGTGGGATTCGACATAATTGTGGAATCTAATGAGCTCAGACATATCTGATGTATGGAAAGAAGCAATGGCCTTTTTCATCTCCATGATTGTTTTTGCATGATTCTTAACATCCTCTTCAATTTGTTGGAAATATGCTGACCTGTGAGATATAATTCATAATTATATAAAAATAAACGTCAAAGAAAAAGTTGCCTCCTTGCAAATACTCCCTCCGTCCCATCTATGTGACACTCTTTCCTTTTTAATCAGTCTCTGAAAAATGACACCTTTTCATATTTAGTAACAATTTAACTTTAAACTTTCCATTTTATCCCTACTGAAATGATTCATAGACATGTAAATCTCTTTGGGTTGTTTAGACCACAAGTTTCAAAAAAAAATTCTTTCACTCTTAAACTCCAGGCCCAGTCAAAAACCTTCACATAAATTGGGACGGAGGGAGTAATGATTTGATATTTCAAGAAGATTACCTCTTTGTCATCTCAGCTAATGCATCAGCCATTCCTGGTTTACCTCCTTTTGAGGCGTTAAATTTTCCCTTGCCTCCCTTTTGTTTACTATCTAAACTAGATCCTTCAACTTTTCCCTTAAGAGATCGATAAAGATTTCCCATTTGGGATGATCTTTTCAGTTTAGTGGCTGCTTTCTTAAGTCGTGGATTTTTGGCACCTGCAGAAGCTGGTGGTGGTGGTGGTGGTGCCCCTCCCTTTTTTGTTTGCATGGGTGAAGGTGGTGGTGGAGGTGCGACTCCCTTTCTCTTTCCCATTGGCGTTGGTGGTGGTGGAGGTGCAGCTACCTTTGCCGCTGGCTTCAGTGGAGGGGCTTCCGGCACTGCTCTGTTTGATGCCTTTGGTGGAAGTGGGTGTGGGGTCACCATACCCTTTAATCCTTTGTGAGGTGGAGGTGGAGGTGGAGGTGGAGGTGAATGTACATTTTCTGATTTCCTGGGAGGTGGCGGAGGAGGACAAGGCACTGCTCTATATTTTGATGTAACGGGAAGTGCCGGAGGTGGAGGTGGAGGTGGAGGTATTACGCTGTTTCCTGATGTAATATGGGCTGGTGGTGGTGATGGTGCTGGTTCCTCGCTCTCACTTGAGGAATCTGGTTGATGTTCTGGCTGAGGTGGTGTTGGTATTTGTGATTCTATGATTTTTGGTGATAAAATGCTTGGAGAAGGTGGCACTGATGACTGATCCGTTACATTTGATTGCAACCTAGAAATTGAAGATGGAGGTAAAAGCACATCAAAGGTAACACGAGCTGGGACCGCTTGCCCGTCTGATGCACCTGTCCAAAATATTCCACCATTTTCTGATGCTTTCTCCAGGCTAGTCATTAGAATCTCCGGTAAGTCCATTATTTCACAATCTTGCTTTGCTTCTGTATTTGAATCTTGATTTGCATTGGGGAACATGTGGAACGAGAGGTGTTTTACCTCAATCGGGTTCTGGTTTCCAACAGCTTGAACCCTGAATGATAAGAGAAGAGGGGAAGCAATAGAAGGTTTTGCATTCTTCTTTGAGGCATTGGTTATTATCTCAGGGAGGACTGAAGTTGGAGAGCTCGAAAGGGAGGAATTGTTGCTCGAGTAAGTCTCCGAAAAGTTCTTCTCGAATGCGTCAGGTGAAGGACTTGGACTTGTATCTCTCGTCCGACATTCCTCATCCTCAGACTCATCCTCATGCTCATCCTCATCCTCATCCGCATCCGTCATCTCTAATATCCTTTCACTAGCTAACTTGATAATGTCATCGAGCAATGCCAATACTACATAGGTAATATAAGAAAACCATTATGACTGCACATCGAAGTGAAAAATATAAATAATGGAAAAGGCTGAATACATTGATAGCCCCTTATACTTGTCAGCAAATTTCATTTAGAAACTCAAACTAGGGTTTGTTTTGATTGAACACCTGGACACATGATAACGTGTTCCTATCAGACACTTCGAGTTCAAATTTCAATAAAGCTTTTTCACGTGTTATTAAGCGCCAATTACATTAATAAATTAACCAATTAAAATATGTCATTTTCTTTAATTATACGCATTAGCCTCAATAAGCCGTAAAACTTTATGCATGATCCAATTGAGGTTGATGTGTCTAATTAAAGGAAGTGACATATTGTATGTGGTTAACTTACTATGTCATGGACATCTGAGAACACGTCCAGAAGCTGTTACAAAATTTGAACTCGAAGTTTCTATTAGGAAGACTTTATCATGTGTTAAGGTATTCAATCGAAATAGGCCTTAGTTCGAATGTCTAAATGAAATTTGCTGGTAAGTTTAAGGGGCTATTGATGTATTAAGCCAATGGAAAAATACATCACTTTATAATGTTGAACTACAGAGATGATCATATACCATATTCAAAATCATTTAGTTTACTGTGTGAGTTCTCTTTGCATGTGACCATCCACTCATCATTTCCTGTCCACATTTGCCCGATTGATTTCAATATATCACAAAAGCATCGCACTTTCTGAAAAAAAAAGGGAAATTTTGGTGAGCTCAATAAGTTTGTGATTTTGTTTAAAAACAACAGCTACTGCATATACTTAAAGTGCTCAACTTAGGGAGTAAATTACCTCATGTATTGATGTTCCATCTATTTTTGACAATGAAAAATTCGGATTGATCGAAGGAAACAGTTTATGTAGATCTCTCAGAGTTGATATCAGCAGCTGTTGAAAACAGAAAAAAGTTAATTAAAGAGACTCTTCTTGTTATTCTCTCCTGAAAATGGCATAGACATTTATATGAGTAAAGTGATTGTATGTTGCTTGGACTCTTCCAAAATGTTGACAGATGCGTGTCGGATCTTTCAAAAGTAGTGCATTTTTGGAGGATCCGACACAGGTGGCGAAACCAGGAGCTTTGGAAGGGCGTCAAGATTTAATATATATTTTGACCTATATACACATAATAATTTTTATATGTATAGTATGATCTTTTGACGAAGGGTGTTCAGCTGACCACCCTCCACTCTATGACTCGGCATTTTTGGAGAGTCCGAGCGACATAATTGAGTGATTTTGACAAGTATTTAAGACAAAGTAACAGAAGAATATATATATATACCTCATTTGCAGATTCAGAGCCATCACAAGGAGAAAGATCAAGCAAATCTCTCAATGTGAGGATCTTGTTTTGTATACCTGTCATTATTCTGAAATTGCTGGCCACACCAATTGAATTGTGAAAAGTGGGACTTTTTGTTGCTCTCACCCCATTTGAATTGTGCAATCTGGGACTTTTTGGTGTTTTCACCATATTTGAATTGTGTAATCTTGGACTTCTTGGTGTTTGCACCCAACATGAATTGCGCACTTTGGAAACTTTGGCTGCTTTTGATCTTTTTGGTACCAACATAGAAGGTAATTTCCTTATTACTCTAGTATGTAATCTCCTAGTCTTACGTGTGTCTTCTTCCTGATAAATGATATTGTGAGCTACTGTTAGCATGCTATTATAACACAGGAAGATCATTGATATGACAATATTCAAGGTGAATGAGCTTTCCTTAGCTTGTAAAAATAAAGGCAGAATGCATATGCAGCCCCGTAAAGACGCCCAATATTTTCATTTAGTCACCTGAACTAAGGGTTGTATCCATTGAACATATCAATTCGAGTCAAAGTTTAAGAGGCTGCATATAAAATTGACGAAGAATTCATTTTATTTGATGAAACCTATTGAGGTGGCATATTTTTAAGGTTTCTCATCCATCAATTTGTATGTTAAAGAAAGCTCGGTGCACAAAACTCCCGCTACGAGGAAGCGCCTGCCCACATTTGGTCTATTGTACGTATGTCATCCATCAATTTATATGTTGAGGGAAAGTTCGATGCATAAAGCTCTTGGTCTGTGTGAGGAAGAGCGTGATCACTTTGGCTCAATTTACGTATTTTTTAAGGTTTGTCTCCCATCAATTTATATGTTGATGGGAGTTTAGTGCGCAAAGCTTCCACTACGCACGAGGTTACAAGAGGTTGTTTTTCCGGCTTGAACACATGACCTCTGTCACATGGCGATAACCCTTTCCGTTGCGCCAAGACTCTTTAATAAAAAAATATTTCCTCTATTAACATGGTTTAAACAAAAGATTGCAAGAGAGGTTCTTTAAGGATATCCAATACAATGGCAAACAAAATTGCCACAATATTGATGTTTGCACGGGAAAATGGCATAACAAAAAATTGCAGCAATAATGCTTTTTCTTCAAATGATAAGGATTCTCATGTACACATGCAGAAACTTTACATATACAAACATGCTTCAATAACATTACAAGAAAGGAAAGAAAGTAGAAGAAAAATACCTTTAATGGAGAAGGCTTTCTGCGGAATATGAAAGGGACAACACCACAGAATACACCCCCAATCGCCATTTCTTTTTGTGTAAAAAGGCTTGAAAGAAGAAGGAAGAAAAACAAAAAAAAGAATTAACGTTGAAAGTTTGTCAAATTCCTATGACCAAAATTTATGTTTTGGTAAAAGAATTTTGTTTTAATTTGGGAAATTGATGAAAAAGAGAATTTTATGTGAAGTGCAGAGGCAAAAAAAAGGAAGATGAGTTGCCTGCAGGCTGTAGAGCCAAATGAGGAAATTTGGCTATTCCAAAATCGTCGTCATGGGACAAACACTTCTTTCTTTCTCTCCTTCGTTTCCAAGAGAGAGAGAAAAGAAAGGAAGAAAGAAAAAAGGTTGATTATGGGAAAAAAAAAATTATTGGTTTTTTTTGGGAGGCAAAAACAACCATTAATTTGTCCGGGGGTTTAGTGATTTTTATGTAATTAATAATAAATTAGCTAAATGAAATATTGATAGTTGTTACTATTATTCTTCGTTAAGATTTGTCTTGGATGGATCATTTGCAAGGGTGAAATACAATGGTCAGATTTTAGGGGTGGATTTCTAATTTAAACTTGATGAGTTCAATCTTTAATTTTGTTACTACTAAATTTATTATACTGTTTAAATTTTGGATTTATAATTGAATATTTGTTAAATCTTGGTGGATAACTGGATATATATAGAGTAAGATCACAGTTAGGATTTGAAGCTTATTGATTTGACATTTTTCGCATTTTTAGTTGGGTTATAAACTAATAATTTGTACATATTAAATAAAGTTCTTAAGACCAGTTCGACCAAAGTTACATGCAAGCTCCGCCCCTGATTATTTATTAGTATCCTTTTATAGTACACTACGACCAACTATCTTTTTAGCTTAGAATTTTTAGATGAGAAAGACCCAGATGGCAAAGTTATGCAATTTTTCAAAAGTGTAGACAACATGGTGCAATAAGGAAGGAAAATCATCTATAAATTGCATATATACGAAATGCAATATGGTTGTTTTGGAACACACACTACAAGAAAGTACAGAAATCGCAACAAATATTTTTATATTTGGCAACAACTTAGTTTTATTGTTGGCAAATGATTTTTTTGTTGCCAAAGAATTTAATTTTGTTGTCATAGTATTGATTATTATTGCAAAAAGTACTTTTGGCAACAACAAAAAAAAAAGTTGTTGCACGTTGTTATAAAGCTGGGAAAAAGAACAACAAAATATATTTTTTTTTGTTGCCAAAAGTACTTTTTGCAACAATAATCAATTTATGGCAACAAAAAAAATTTTGTTGCCAAATATATTTTTTCTTGTAGTGACAGGTTGATTGGCATTAGGTGCGGAGGTAGAATATTACATGTGGGTTCGTCTAAAATTCATTAAATATTTAATCATGAACTCAATAACTAAGACGCATTAAAAAATGGTAAAATTTCTCAAATTTAGCCTTTCCTACCATTTGTAGCTACCCTTTTAATATGAAGCTAAAAATCATCTATTTGTGTATGTTTTCGCATGTATTTGTTGGCGGCAAATACAATGCTCCAATGGTGGTATTAAATGAGAAATTAAGATATTTTTTACCTTCTTTTCCGCAAAATCTCCTGTAATATTCCCTTTCCTTACACGTTTCTCTTCTTCCATGCATTCTTCAACATTCAAACATAAAAATTCAAATTTTAAATTAAATCTTCAACACCTCTGAAAATACATTGACAAAACAAACACGATCAATCAACAGCCAATGTATTTGAAGTTTTCATTGATTTCGTTTTTTATTTACCGATGTATTTGATAGCATAACTAATGTATTTGACGTTTCCAATCAAACTCCATATATTTTATATTAAATATCATGTATTTGTGTGAGTAACAATTTGCATCACCCATGTATTTAGTGATAATGTATTTGAAGTTTTCAATATTGATTTCGTTTTTTATTTACCCATGTATTTGATAGCATAACTAATGTATTTGAAGTTTCAATCAAACCCCATGTATTTTAAATTAAATCTCATATATTTGTGTGAGTAACAACTTGCATCACCCATGTATTTGATGGGATTAATTTGAACAAAATACATAAATATATAGAAACTTACCATGTATTTGCGTTGTATTTAAAACTAGATGAGCTGATGGAATTAAGTTGAACAAAATACACAAATATATAGAAAAACTTACAAAATACACCACCAACCACAACAATTGATAGTTATATCATAGAACATACACAAATACGTATATTTTTAAAATGTACTTCAAAGCCTAAAAAACTTTCTCTCTCCCTTCTTGGCGCAAGAAAAACAATCACTTTAAGTTGATTTTGTGGAAGAATAATAACACAAATAGCGAAAATTTCACGAAACAAAGGAGATGGGATAGAAAAAAAAAAAATTTTTTCTTTTTCCTTTTTTTGAAAAAAAAAAGAAGAAGAAAAGAAACGAATCTTCTTGATTGGTGAGAATGGAAGTGAAATTTTTGCGGAAGGGTGAAGAGGAAGAGAGAGGATCATAAAAGGTAAGAAGTTATGAAAAGAGAGAGAATGATAATGTATATTAAGTGATTAATATTGTTACCATTAAAAGGGGATATGGGAATATTTTTAGGTGTATTTGTGAAATGGTAATTCAAAAATTCATTAAATATAATAGTTAAATTAGAAAAGTATTTAGTTATTATTAGTAATTAAAATAAAAGGTAGTTATTTAACTCAATTATGTATTAAAGCTACGTAAAAATTCCTTAAAAAATGAGTTTGCTAGTCCTCTCCTTAGCCCATTTAAATCAGGATGTGGAGTATTCATGGATAGAATGTTGTATGCTAAAGGGAGTCATGAGTTATGTCCAGTTTTAAGTGATGTCCTTTTCTACTTCGTACATTATTAAGCGTATAAACGAACTACCTTAACATGAATATATATTTGAAGTTGGTTGGTGCTATACGGTTCAATAGCAAATTGAAAATCATAAACTTTAAATTTTGGCTCCAGCCTTTAATTGGTATAATTGACAAGAAACTTTGAGCATGCATATGATACAAAAGCTGCAAGCTGAATTTGCACTTGTCCTGAGGAGTTGGCAGATATAATTATTTTTACTTTGAGATAATCCTTTCTTTAAAGGCCTCCACAGTTAATCCTTTCTCCAAATAAACGATGTTTGAGGGGTCAAAAGGTCCTTTTATTCTGTCTATGCATTTGATAACTGCCCTTGCTGGAAGCACACTTTTTGATGGATCTGGACTAGTCCTGTAACTCAAGCATGATGAGAACCCCTGAAATAATAGCACAATTAATCAAATATCCATGGACTAATAGATAGAAAATACTAGTCATATATATATATATATATATATATATATATATATATATATATAGTGGGTCATTCACTTTATGTGTTGGTGAGTGTAGACTCAACCTGATGATGAGACCCATAATGAAAAGGAACATCAGAGTTTCATTAATTTGCCCTTATATAAACACACCGTAAGAGTTATTTCATTAAATATTGTGTGTGTGTGATATCTGACAAAGTACATTTCACCTTCAATTAATTGAAATGTTCATTTTTTATCTTCTTGCTAGTAAATATTCACAAATTTACTATGATTATTAACAGTTTCACTATTTAATTAATTACTCCTGTGTTAGGATAAGCTTGTGTAGTTACTTCATATTTGACGCAAAAAAATTTCTAAAAATAGTCCAAATATAACATATAAAGAGACTAAAAACACATATTTCAATTAATTAGAGTTTAAATATGTTTAGTCAAATATCACAAGAACTAAAATAAGAATATAACAATAACTGAGCAACTAAAATTGGTATTATCCCTATAATAAAAATCAATAACTGAGCGACTAAAATTGGTATTATCCCTATAATAAAAATATGACAAATGCTTAAAATTCCTATCTTTCAATTGTGGAACTAATTAGTCAACGCACAACTAAAGTATTTAAAATTTTAGCCATTTATGTCAAAATTAATATACCTTGAAAATTAGAACTTCCACTTCTTCCTCATCTACAAGAGCTTTCACAATTAGGGCTTCGTTTCTCACAGATTCACTGTAAAACTCTAGCAATGCTAATTCCACATTATTATTATGTCCATTTTCTTTATCTTCTTCTTCGTCGTCATCATCGTATATAACTCTTCTCCTTGCACGGCAAAGTTTGGGCGCCAGAGACAGTCTGGCGCCCGATTTATGAGCCGTGATAAAGGAGGACGAGTACGGGAAGCTGATAGTAGTTTGAATTGAGTTGTAGTTATGGCTGGGAAAGAAGCATGGCAAAAGATAAGGTAAGCATTGTGAATTGCATATTCTAAGCCTCAACATTATGTTAGCCAAAGGATAACGTACAAAAGGATGAGGTCCAAATTTGGAGGAGCTCATTATAAACCAATTAAAAGCTACAAGGCCCATCGCCTTGGTGTACCATAATTTTTTTTAAAAAAAATTATCAGCCACCGAGAAATCTTTACATAAATAGCCAATTGGATTCATTGTTTATTTTTGGGAAAACATCACTACTTGCCCCCGCAATATAAAATATTTAACTGCCCATGTCCCCTCTCAAACTATTTTTGCTTCTACCTTTCTATTTGAAAATATTTACCTGGCATACACCTCGGCCAAACCTCTTCCTCTTTGTGATACCATCGCAGTATATTTATATACCACGATGGTATCATGGAGGACTAAGAGAAGGACTAAAACAGTCCTCCATGATACCATCTCAGTATAATTATATACCAAGATGGTATTATCTTCCTGAGGAGTTTCTCATTGAAAGACTGAAGCAGTCTTTCATGATACCATTACAGTATATGTATATAAGACAATGGATCATAGAGGGTTTTTTTTTTCGAAAAAAAATGTGTCATTTTTAATAAATGAACATGAACATTCATAATACCGTCTCTATATATTTATATACCATGATGGTATCATGGAGGACTAAGAAAAGGACGGAAACATCTTCCATGATGTTATCTCAGTATATTTATATACCATGATGGTATCATGGAGGACTAAGAGAAGGATGGACGCATTTTCCATGATGTCATCTCGATATATTTATATATTATGATGGTATCGTGGAGGACTAAGAGAAAAACTGAAGCATCTTCCATGATACCATCTCAGTATATTTATATATCATGTCGATATCATATCTGGGGGCATCATGGGTAAATATTTTTAATTTTTTCTGGAAGTATGAGCGGGTAATTTTTTTTATTTGAGGGGGCATATGTGATCTTTCCCCTTTATTTTTTCTAGCAGTATACAAGATTATACGTTGGTCATATACAATTATCCACATAATATATGTGAATTATACATATATTATACCTTCTTTGACTATTTTTAGTTTAAGTGATTGGGTGGTGCTGCCATTTAGGTTAATTACGGGAAGTTATTTATTACACATGTTGTCGCTCGACCAAATATATTTACACCCGCTAACCAAAAAAAAAAAAAGTGACGAACGAGTATCTAAGTTAATTTCTCAAAATTAATTAGCAAAAGATAGTCCGTCAAAGTAATTTCTTACATCGAAACCTCGATTTTAGAAAAGGAAAAAATCCCAATTTAATTGTGACCATTATTTGAACAGATTGCAGATATGAAATTATTTCTTCTCTGCAAAGAAGTACTAATTTTATACAAGCAGTTGAAATTTGAATAGTTTTGTTTACTTTTCCTTTTAATAAGAGTGACAGTAGTATATGTACATTGATATGAACTTATAAAAATACATCTAAATTTTAGTGAGCAGAGTTTTTCCATACCTATTAACATATGCAATGACTTGTGAATTCACATGACATGAGCACATAATATATCATAACCCCTTTCATTCAATGGCTGTTTCATCCCGAACTCTATATTTTGCATTTAATGATTGTATCTGTCCTCTTGAATTTAAAGGTTCGCAACTGTCGATACTTATATTGGTGTGAAAAATAACTTATTTCCTAAGGATGAATACTCGAGGTTCACGTATATAAGTTGTCTCGAACATTAATACAAAAATTTTAGGTATATAAATCAATAAATGCTAGCACAGGCTTAATACCCTCCCCCACGCCCTTCCTTACCACAATGTTTTTTTCCTTTGTAAAGGATGTAAATATAAAAATAAAATAAGAAAGACGATCCCTTGATTTAATGGAGAAAAAGTGGTATGGAGAGAAAGAAAGTATTGTTGGGGAATGTCATGATGTGGAATAATTTCGTCCGTTACATTAAAAAAAGCATGACATAGAAAGCGTGTTGTTGTTAGTTTCATTTTTTTTGTTCACAATTGACGTATATTAGGTCCCTACAAACCTCACTTCCAGTTGTCGTGGCCTAATCCGGTTCATCACCGAAACACGACGTGTCAAACAGAATTGAATCCAGTAAAGTTTATGAATTTTTATAATGATCTCAATTTAATATGAATTTAATAACTAAGTTCATGGGGAGCTACAGTTTCGTTTGCGGGGTTCCATAGAACCCATTAAATTTTGATTTAGATTCTGTATTTGTGTTAAAAATTCATGTAATGTATAAAAATAACTTATCAATCAAGAGTAAGTGCCTTTCCCAGAATGTAAATTCATAGACTCAAGTGGGGTGGGGGGGTGGGGGGGTTCCTATAGGTTCCTACAAAAATCTCAAATTAACATATAACTAGGTTTATAGTCAAATATTTATAGATATTTAATGGAATTTTTGATACATATGCAAGATTTGAGCAGAACATACTAGTGTTCCCCTGAACCAGTAAGCAAAGCTCTAAATCCGCTATTACATAAACTGAAAATTCTAACTACGTCTCTGATTGGGTTCACATCCAAATATATTTAAAATATTTAATATATATTCAAGGTTTAAATAAAAATTACTGAATTCTTGTGAACTAGTAACTAGACCTTTAAGTCCGACCTACGTGTCAGGTGACGATTGGTGGAAGTTTGTTTTTGCCAACGTCCCTATATATTCTTCCTCGTATGCCATATATTATTCACGCTACCAATGTTAATTTTGTTCTATCATTTTCTCTATGTTATACATTCAACATATATACTTCAAGAAATAGAAACTTTTTAGTAGATATATATTGTATGAAAGGCACTGATCAATGGAGAGAACCGGTTTGATATCCGGTTCAAACCACCACCTTCACCTACCACCCGGTTTCCGGTTCCACCCGACCGACGAGGAGCTGGTGGTTCACTACCTCAAGAAAAAGGCAGCTTCCACTCCATTGCCGGTCACAATAATAGCTGAAGTTGATCTCTACAAGTTTGATCCATGGGAATTGCCAAGTAATTATTACTCTCTCTGTTTCAGTTTACGTCTATTCCGCGAATAATGATATTTTAATATTTAAAAATTTAATTTTAAGCTTTTTATTTTACTTCTAATGACATGTTTTTTGTAGCAACAGAAATGCAATGACATAATTAAGGCTAGAGCTAAAAAAATGTTCAACGCTTTCTTAAACGTTATGCCAGATCAATCTTCGCCACACAACATTGAAATGGCTGGAATACGTAGAATTCATATGTTTTCTTTGAGATTATTATATTCTCGAGATAGATTTATTAATAATGAATTTTTTATACTATACACCAACCCAACAAAGCCCCCCCCCCCCCCCCACCACACCGGCCTAAAAAAAAAAAAAAAGAGACTAATCGTCATATTTTTGCAAACTTTGGCCAGTATAATCACTGATTATATACTTCTTATACACTGAATATATACCAGCGAAGGCTACAATCGATTATGGCTAGGCCAGAGCAGATCGATCGAATCCAAAAGCTTTAGTCTAAATTCTATATTTGTATTAAGGAATCCACTAAATTGATAAAAGGTTAAATTCCCAAACCTAATTACTAACACTTGAAATCACTATCCTAAAATCTAGATTCCATAAGTTTTAAATCTGGACTTTCCATAAGTTCGACTCCGCTCTTGAACTAGACTGATGAATCTTTTTCTAGTTCTCTCACTAAATATGTTACGATCACTTTATAGTGATCACTGTGTTGAATTGAAGCTTTCTCATAACATTTTTTTTGTAGGTAAGGCAAATTTTGGGGAGCAAGAATGGTATTTTTTCAGTCTGAGAGAAAGGAAATATCCGAAAGGGGGTCGACCAAATCGAGCAGCAACTTCAGGATATTGGAAGGCCACTGGCACAGACAAGCCAATATTTACATGCAATGGCACTAAGAAAATTGGGGTGAAAAAGGCACTTGTTTTCTATAAAGGAAGGCCACCAAAAGGGATCAAAACAAATTGGGTGATGCATGAATATCGCCTTGTTGATAACAATTCTTCTCTAACCAAGAAATGCTCTTTATGGGTAAGGTAACACTCTCATTAATTCATAACCAAAATAAAAGAGAGGAAAAAAATCAAAACTATATACAAAAAGACTCTTCTTTTTTTGAAAGGAAAAAAAAAAATTATTTAACCATTATATCTAAAAGAGAAAATTTACTAGTCCGTTTAATTCAGAATCGAATAAAATTCATAAATTGCCACTTTTTAGTATTTGTAATTAAAATAGTTATTGTTATGAAATTTTAAATTGCACATGTAAAACTACCGAACATAGTCATGGGTTTCACTCGTGGAGTTCTAATTCTATTACAATGATTTATTTTTCAAAGATATCACCAAAAAGTGGTTAGTAAGGATGCTGTTTAATTTCCACAATCGCTCTCTATGTATAGGCCCAGTAAAAGGAGTAAATTGTTCAGTACACAAAGGTTTTCCATCTTAGAAGATTTTGTAGTATGTTGAAAGCATTCCGCTGTAAGATTGAATTGAATCTTATACAACTATCGGGTCCTTGTATATATCAGAGATTTTATCAATAGTATAAATCTTTTAAAGGTATAAGTAGACCTTAATTTTGCTGGTTCAGACCGTAAGTTCCAGGGTAAGCTCAAATTAGCCTGTCAAGCTGAATAAAAATAGTGGATGTAGCTCTCCTTCGGAAGCCTCTAAGTTTTTTATATCATTTGTTGTTGTGTAGCTTGATGATTGGGTATTATGTCGGATTTACAAGAGAAACAATTCAAGCACATTAGTGGAAATGGACAAGGAAGATTCTATAGAGGAGTACACTACAACAACATGTTCAACTTCAATATTGCCAGCCACACCAATGAATTTATTTGAGCAACATAATCCAAATATTGAAGGAGCTTTGAGAGATTCCAATTTTGATCAACTTCTTGAAAAGGATAATGATAATTATTTTGGAAATAATGGAGCTTCATCAGGTTTACAAGTTGATAGTCATGAAAATGAAAATATTGGCAATTCGGGCTCATTTCTTTCAATGCTCAATGATATTTCACCAAGAAGTTCACCACTCAATTCTTGGTTTTCTGGCTAATAGATATGGTATTTTATTTAATTACCAAATCATTAATTTACCTGGAAGTAAATTAAAATTACAGGAATTCTGTATGTTTGAAGAGAAGGGGAAAATAAATATATTGGATAATTTACTCTTTTTGTGGCAGTTTAATTATTTATTTTCGAATTTTAGTTATGAAATTAATTAACATCACATGGCCTAGAGTAAAATTCTGTTTTAAAACTAATTCCTCTTCCTTTTATTCTTAAAGAAAAGTGAATGGAAAAAGTTTTTTTTTTTTTTAGAATTCTTATATTTAATTGTCTATTTTAAAATTAATATGCATAATACATAGATAGACAATTAGACACTTAAACTTGGCCTCTAGTCTCTACTATCAGCTGAACACTCCAACTTACAAAATGATCATCTAAATACCTCAATTTCCACTATGTCAATTAAACACCCCAACTTTACAAAATAATCATCTAGACACCTCCAAAATTAATGTGTCATGTCAGCATCGGAGTGTTCATAAGATGCAGTGGAGATGAGTTGAGGTATCTAGATGTGCATTCTCAAATTTAAAATGTTTAGTTGTCAGTTCAAGCCAAATTAAGATGTCTACCCATGAATTAAAAGGTATGAGTCATCATGTATGCCAGCTAATTTTGCTTGTGATGAAGTTCATTATATTGCCACTTCGATCCTTCATCTTTTTCTTTTTAACTTGATGAGTCCTGCCAAAAGATATTATGGATATTCACACTCAAAAATTTCGACAAGTTCACACATCAGGCTTAAAGCTCAATTTCGATTAATTGTAAGTCGTTGCATACTATCTCATTTGGTAATTCGAACTTTCAAATAAAGTGCCTTAATAGGCTTAAAAATATGATGATAATTTATTTTTAGGGAAAAGGGTCAAAAATACCCCTCTATTTTGGAAAAAAATTAAAAAATATCATAAATTTATTTTTGGTCAAAAATACTCTCGCATCCTTAAAATTTTCAAATATCTAATTGGATGGAATTATCCCAAAATAATCAAATTATTTTTTAAACCCGCTTATCATTTAAACCAACCCAACTAAATAATAACCCATAAGATCCCATTATTCTCCCAATTCCTCAAACTTCAAACCTACGTATTGGGAGAATAAAGGGATCTTATGGATTAATTAGATGGATTGGGTTTAAATGATGGAGTGTTTAAAAAATAATTTCGGGTTATTTTGGGAGATAATTTCCGTCACCCGAGGATATATTTGAAAACAAGGATGAGAAAGATATATTTAAAAAAGTTCAAAGGATGAGCCCTTTTTCCAAATATTTTGACCCTTTTCCCTTCTTTTTATTTTAAAAAATCAAGTGGTTGATTACATAAGAATAATCTTAAAATGGTGTTCTTGTCCCTTTATATTTTTTAATAACTGTCACGGCAGCGTTTACTTCTAAACAACTAAACCTTTTTCTAAGAAAACTTACGCATATTTACCTTCAGCCAAACTTAATTACGGACAACCCAAATGAATAAAACCTATACTATGATATGTATATTGTATGTATATATTATGTATAATATATGTATATTGGAGTATAAATATACAAAACCTATACATTCGTTGTCTATTCTGTAAACTAGATCACCCAAAGATATTGGGCTGTAATTTTCCCCTTTTCTCTCCCTATAGCTCTGGCTTGAATGTACAAAATTTGTTTCATTTTTAAGGAGTAAAAGTTAGCTGAAATATAATTTTGATTATAGGGAAAAGGACACTGTGTGTCTGATGGGCCAAATTAATGCCACATTTGGCCAATATTGTGGCGATTAAGTCGCCACTAAAGTCGCTACAGCATATATACATATCTTTAGAATTAATCATACATTTATTATACATAAATTATACATTAATTATACATTTAATATACACATATTACACAATAATGATATGATATATTTTTTTATATATACAATAGTGATACATATTATATACCACAATGATACATTTTTTATACGTATGGTACACTTTCTATACAAGACTGATACAGTTTATATACACATGCTGGAATTATATATACACTTTTTATACGAAAATGATACATATTATATATAAAAATGATACAATTTTCTATTCTATACGGGCGATTTACCTTTGTCTTTGATACACGTTATATACACAAATGATACATATTATATACAAAAATGATACATACCTTAGTGATTCATATTTTATATAGTTTATACATTCGATAGGTCGATATATATTTTATACATAAATGACATATATTATATATAAAAATCGCCTCAAACAATTTTGTGTTTGGGTTTTTATTTGAAAATTGTCTTATTTAAGTTTTGACTAATGGGTGGGATTTGTTTAATTGCTACATTTTGGGTTTGGAAAAAATTAGGCTAGAGGATGAAATTATTTACGGTCGAACGGCCATATATGTCCTTTTCCCTTGATTATATTCACTAGTGATTCAGAAGTAACAAGCCCATATATCCAAGCTAAAACTAAACTGTGCCAAATGGATTTACTTACCATATGAGCATTTTTTTTTTGCACGGAATGACGTTCCAAGGCGTTGGTCTTTAATTTTGTCCCTCAAATTGCTAGTCTTTAATATTTGCTCTGCCATGAAAAAGTGGCCGAA
Source organism: Lycium ferocissimum (assembly GCF_029784015.1). Lineage (NCBI taxonomy): Eukaryota > Viridiplantae > Streptophyta > Magnoliopsida > Solanales > Solanaceae > Lycium > Lycium ferocissimum. Next base: position 29,490,031 of record NC_081352.1, on the reverse strand, counting down.
AATATCCTGAGATTTTGGGTTCGAAATCCGCTCATTCAAAAAAATAAAAAAATCGCAAGACAAGGCTTCACGAAAAGTCTTCCAACAAAAAAAAAAAAAAAAAATTGCCTTAAGGCAGAGGATTGCCTTAAATTTTTATTTTTTTTAACTCTACTGGAATTCTATAAAAGTTATCCAAATAGGCCTAATTTTGCAAAGAAACTCAGCCTGGAATTTTTTTTTTTTTTTTTTTGTTTACTGAGTTGGGGTTTGAATCCAAAATCTCGAGATATTTTAGGCGAAGAACAGAAATTAAAGACCAGCCCCGAATAAGAACAATTGTGCAAATTGCCCCCTTATGAGTACCTTCCTGGCCCAAAAAAGCCCAACAATAGAATTTACCAAAAGTTCCTAGCTCTCCTGAGAACATCCACGACACTCAAGAAGGAGGGGAAAAAAAAAAAAAGGAGAATGACATATACATACATAAAAAAGGAGAATGACATATACATACATAAGAATAGGGAATGACATATACATACATAAGAATAGGGTATATTTACAAAATATGGCGAAACTTTATAATTTACAGAACATAACAATAGATTTCTTACAAAAAATTTCGCTCAAGGCTTGAAAAACTCGCTCAAAAATTTGTGTATGAAATGTGTATATCTCACTCAAGACTTAGAAAATATCGTTCAATATTTTGTGTATGAAAACTGTATGAAGTATGTATACATCGCTTAGGGCTTAGAATTTCGCTCATGTTTGTCATGTATGAAATGTGTATAGCTCAAGGCTTAGAATTTCAGCCACAATTTTGATATAAAAACTGTATAAAAATGGTTATGAAATATGTATCTAATTGTATATATGTTGTATAAAGCTCATGTTAGGTTTTAGAAAATTTAATACAACTACAACAATATTATATAAAACTTTCATACAATATTCATATAAATTTAATATAACTAAAACAACATATATAAGTTAAAAAATAAATTTCATACAAGCTCAACATATAATTGTCATACAACTTTAATACAATTTTGAATCTCACTATAAAATTTGAAGAGAAATCAAATTTCATCAGATCCACAATCAGTCCGCTAATTTTCCTAATTTTTCTTCGTTTTGAATCCGCATAGTGCGATAATCGAATTTGGGATAACATAAAGTTTCATATTCGTGAAATTTCCCGATCTGATAGTTGAATTTTTGAGTAGTTTGATTGTTTTTGCAATGTTTGGAGTTGTTTTCGGTCTTTGAAGATCTACATTGCCTATATATGATTTGGTATATTGTTGCTAACTTTGAAGATTAATGGTTTCATTTTCTTAGTATTTTTTTATAGATCTGCATTTTTTTAGATCTGCGCTTTTTCAAATCGTGTTTGTTTAGATCTGTCATCGAAGCGTGGGCTGAACTCACCAAAACAGACGTCGGATAAGGGGAGAAGGGGAAGAGAAGGGTGGGGCGGTGGTTCAGAATCATGGAGCTTCATTAACTTCTCCTATAATTAATAAGACCAAACCCCATAAACTATAGAAAGAAAAGTCAAAGTTTTCAAAGAACAAATGGTTGAAAATATTCGTTTGGTTATTGAGAGAGAGGACTTTTTAGAGATTTGTTGAATAAATATTTGTGTCAACCCTCAAAATGTTGATCTACCTTTACAGCTAGGAGTAATTTGTTTTGGTTTTTCTTTAACATTTGTTACATCTTCTCTCCATCTTAACTTTAATGAAGACTTAAAATTGTCATTAAAACTAAATAGGTTTCATCATTAAGTCGATTTGATTAGTTTTTGGATGTAATTTATTAATGTCATGTATTTCTTTTTAACATTGTATAGTCATGTAAAGTTCACATAATAGAATAGACCTGTTGGGATTGAAATGAGATATACATATTAAAAATCTAATTTAAAAGAAACCATTAAAAACTATAGAGAAAATAATTTTTCCCTAAACAAGACTCTTTAAACGACTACATTATTAATACTATTATGTTGTTGTATTGTGTGAGAAAGATGGACCTTCAATTTATAGAAGTCCGAAACTTTTTCTCCAAGAAAAGATTATTCAAATATGAAAGAGATCTTTTCCACTAAGGAGACACGAAAATTCAGGGCCCTAACAAAAAGTTCCTAGCTCTCCTCAACATCCATAACACAGAGAAAAATTGCTAGCAAGCGATTATTTATATTAAAACCCAAAAAGTGTCATACAACGATATCAAGTTTATATACTATTTATTTTGACTTATATACATCTAGTAATTAAACAATATAAGATTATAAAAAGCTCAATAATATATCATTTGTCACTACTAAATATTTAATATTGTATAATATATACTATCTATTTCACTCTTAACTTATGAACAATAAAGCCCGATTCGTCAAATTATGTAATTCAATTCCAAAAAGGAGATAAATATTTTTTTCATTTTACATTGAAATTTGATGCTATGGTAGTAGATTTGTGCACTTTAATTATAGTACATTTAATAACGAAACAAATTTTGACCAGCAAGCATGAATTTGATTGATGGAAGTTTGAAAAGCACGCAAAGATTTGACTAAAGAGGAAATAAATGAAGATTTTGTGATTTCGAAGTTTCAATTAAAAATAAAAAAATCGATCTTATCATACTTAAAAAATTGAAGTTGCACCAATTGTTGTGAGATATTGCAGCTTCGAAAGAAATAAGCTGCTCTTTTTCTTGTAATACTGCAAACATTGGCGTCTGGAAATGATTTTTAAAGGAAAATTAACGAGAATATATAGTTCGCCGGATCATTGTATGTATTTTGCTAATCATCAAATACAATCACATGCATAAAAATATTTGGATTATAAAAGATTGCTCCTTGAATAACGTAAAAGAACATTTCACTTTTCTTCGGGAATCCTCCACATTTTTTTTTTTTAGTTTACCACCCGGTGTATGGTACCCATATTAAAGCCCAATTATATTTGGATTCGCGTCACATAGCGCCCTCTCGGGGGAAGCGTACTTTCCTACCAAAAATTTTTCATATCCAGATCGTAGCGCGAATCCAAGACCTCTGATTAAGGAATGAGCAGCTCGATTCGCTGCACTACATCCTTTGATGGTCATAAATTATGTTATTAGGAAAGAATAGAACTGTTGTTCTTTTCCAAAAGCGCAAGGAGTGAGGAGTTCTAACGTATAGAGCTTCTTTTATGTATCTTGAAGTAATAAGTTGTTCAGAGACTTTCCGAGAAAAGTTGTGTTTTTTCTCCCTTTTTTATTATAACAACAACAATTATATATATATATATATATATATATATATATATATATATATATATATATATATATATATATATTGTAGTACGGATCCAGATTGACGCACATGAGTGATCATTATTCTGATTTCCTAAAAATTTTCTTAAACTGAAAGGTTGTTGAATGGATTGAGGATCTACATTAGAACTTTGACAAAGGTAAAGTTGAGGAGGATATTTTTATCGTTTGAGAATTATGGAATGCACGAAACACCTTACTTTGGAATAATAACCAGCTAGCGCTAAATGTAATTCTTTTGAAGGCACAACACTTTTTTAAAGTATTCCAGATGGCAAAGGCGGGGAATCATCACAGGGTGTTTCATCTATTGAAAATCAGGTTACTAAATGGTAAAAACTGAATGAGAATGAAACTAAATGTAACACAAATGCTAGCTTTGATATTCACAGTGTCCTGTCGGAGTGGGAATGTTGATACGCACTGTTAGAGGAGATCTCATTGGTGGGCGAGCTAGGTTTTTAAATAAAGCACCTTGCCCATTAGTTTCAAAGATTATGGGTGTTCGGGAAGCTCTCAACTGGTTGAAGAGCGGCTTTGTTAATAGTCGTTGTTGATTGAGATAGATAATCAGCTAGTTCATCAAGCTCTCGAAGGAAACATTTTAAATAAAACATTTTAAATAATTCTTATTTCGATTCTCTTGTTTATGATTGTAAGACACTAATGAAAGCTTTTTAGTGTCTGCTTCTCTAGTTAGAAAATCAGCGAATCAATCTACTTACGCTTTAGTTAGGACGGCTATTTCTATGTCCGGTTGATGGAATGGGGGTGTATCCCATAATCTTCTATTTCTGTTGCACTCACTTTTGATTTGAGTAATAATAAAGAAGACACATTTTCAAAAAAATAAAATTGAATAAAATTTCACGTAAAATAAGTTGTAGTTTTCTAAGTGGCAGTTTTGAAACTACTCGTCAAAACTATTTTTCAAACTTCAAATTCTCTATTTTAAGTTTAGAATTAAAATAATAAATCATAGTGTATATTAAACACTTACTTTAAATAATCTCTACATATTATTCAAATATTTGAAACCAAATCGATTTGAAGAACAAGTTCAAGACAAAGTTGTACTTAGCCACTATTTTTCATGTGTTGTGCAACACGAGGTTTTAGTCTAACCTATCTTATCGTTAATAATTTTTCATGTGTTGTGCAACACGAGGTTTTAGGGTAAACCTATCTTATCGTTAATAAGTCTCTCTTTGACTGATAATTTATTAGGACATAAATCTTAGTCTAATTATCTCACCATTTAAGAGGTCTTTGTCTAAGTACCAATCTTACACATTCTTAGTTTTAGAATTATTGGTTGTCAAATCTCATTTGTAACTGAAGGATTTTCAATGTAATACAGCCTAAAACTGTCTTTTTCTTGTAATACATCAAACTTTGGCGTTTGAAAATGATTTTTTAAAGGAAAACGAGAATATATAGTACGTGGGATTGTATTTGTTTCACTTAATCATTAAATATAATACATGTAAAAAACATGAATTGTACTAAAAGGTTCATAGTATAATATGTCGTACTTGGGTTACAAAAGATTGTTCTGTGAACAACATAGAAAAATACTTTCACTTTTTTCGAGAATCTTTCACAAAAAAAATTCATTGGAGAAGAAGATAGCCTTTTGTTATTGTTTAGGGGAGAAAATATCGTTCCTTTTCAATTGTTCAAGGACTTTGAGACTTTCCCGATAGCTGTGTATATGTTCTCCCTTTTATTATACTCCCTCTGTTTCAATTTATGTGAACATATTTTTTTTTAGTCCGTGTCAAAATGAATGACCTCTTTTCTAATTTAAAAATAAATTCACTTTATGAAATGATTTACAATTACACAAATATTCAAGACTTATTTTGAATTACAAATTTCAAAAAATCTTTCTCACTTTTCTTAAATATATTATCAGATCAAATGGATTACAAAAATTGAAACGGAGGAATATCATATCATAATAGCATTAGATAAAATAATTTGAACCGTTTGTTGTCTGAGCAATTATATATATTTAATTATTTTGATATGGATTTGAGTTTACCCACATAGGTGGCCCAAATTATATTTCCTACAGTTTTAATTAAAAGAAAAGAGTATTTTAAGCTGAAGTCGAAAAGTAGAATTTTACTTAGAAAAAAGAATGAACTTCAAATTCTCTATTTTAAGTTCTGAATTGAAATAATCGATTAGATGATAATATAAATACTTATTCAAATATTTGAAACAAAAATCTAGTTCGAGGCAAAGTTGTATTATTTCAGCCGCTATTTTCCATGTGTCGTGCAACACGCGGTTATAGTACGAAACCTATCGTATCTTTATTTAATAATAAGTCGTTCTTTGTCTGATAACTGACTTGAGAGGCCTTTTGCCTATAGCACAAGCAACCTTAATAAGACAAGATTGAAATTCTTTGGTTTAGAACTATTTGTCGTCGAATCTCATTTTCACCAATTTCTATGTCAATTCTTTCTATTGATGACTCAATGAACGGCAAATACTTTTCAACTAAGTGAATGACAGGGGGAGAATTTTTATTTTTTATTTTTATAAAAGGGCTAATTGTTACGTCAAAAAACTACGTACTAACCGAGGCAGATTCAAAATTTTAAGACGGCGGGAGCTCTATTATCTTAACATATACGGCAACAAAATTTTTAGTGACATGATAGGATATAAGTATCGAACCCGGTCACTAATAGCAGCGAAGCGATGACAAAAATACAAGTATATAGACAAAAAAAATTGTATTAGAGCCAAAATTTGATCTCGGGTGATAACCAGTAAGCACTGAAGAACACTCCTACCAACTGAACTACTTTTGCAATTATGTTTGAGGAGTCCTTTTAAAATATATCATAATTTTTCAAGGTGTATATATATATATATATATATATATATATATATAGAGAGAGAGAGAGAGAGAGAGAGAGAGAGAGAGAGAGAGAGTTTTTTTCGAAGTTAGGGAGGCATGTGTTCCCCCACCCAACACGTTGGGTCCGCCCTTGCGTACTAATGAGTTTGAGAAAATATCTATCACAAATTTTGTGGCAAAATTATCCATTACTAATTTAGAGTAACTTTTAAGTAAATTTACGATGGATAGTAGTCTCAATTTTTTACCTTCACATGATTTTGTAGTATTTTACATTTCTTGTAGTGTCTTCAGAAAAAATAGTGACGGAATTATACATTTTAAGTTCTGTAATGAACATTTCTGCCATCACAAGCTTTTATCATTTCATTTTTTATAAATTGCCTTATTATTGAGATCGGATGTGATCGGATCAGGATTTTAACACTCATTGAGATCTTATGACATAAATCACTGCCGGTCACAAATTTTATGACGAATAATCTTTCATAAGTACTTTTAGTTTCTTATTAAATAATTTGTTATTCTTAATTTTGTGATGGAATCTATATATCTATCACGAATCTTATGACAGTGTGTGACAGAATACCCATCACTTATAACCTGTCATGTCATACTTTTATGACAAAACTTCATCATTTACAGAATACTTATCTAACAGGTCCTCACTTGGCGAATTCCTTTACAAAGTCAGTACAAGATTGCGGCAAACTTGTCCATCACAAAATATTAATTTTGCTTATAGTGTTGTAAATAATATTTAATAGTGAATGTCGTGAATTAAGTGGCCAATTAAATTGTGCTTACTCATTTAAATTTCAAATGTACAACTCATTTTAATTGTAAATGCACTAATTTGTAAATTCGTGGGAGTTTTTACCATTAAAAATTGGGGCTTTTGGTACGGTTGGATGCGCAACGAGGCGGCGTCTTTGGTGTTGGGGATCTAAGTGGAATAGGAATAAGTTATCTTTTAGTTAGTGATGGGTTTGGCCTAATATTTAATAGTGAATGTAAATAGATTTATCTTTTAGTTAGTGATCACCAAAGTAAGTTATCTTTTAGTTAGTGATCACAAAAGTAAAGTTATCTTTTAGTTAGTGATCACCAAATGTATTACTAATTTAGTTTTTCTATAAATAGGACCACTCATGTCCTATGGAAGATATACAAAAGTGAAAGAAATCATATCAATCTTCAAGTCCCTCTCTTATATGTTCTCTTGCATTTTAATTTTTATTATTTTAAAACACGTTATCAGCACGAGACTTTAACCAATTGAGGAATTGGATGTCGAATATATCCCGGCTGCTACTTAGTAGATCCAAAGGTATGATTTGTTGTATTAATTTCTTGGTTCTTAAGAGTATTATGGATGACAATGTCTAGCTTTGAAAGCTGACTCGGGAAATTAAACTCCATTAGCTATAGATCATATTTATACAAAAGTGTTACACCTCGAAAAATTTTCCGTTAGCGTACAGTGAATAGACTAATGAAGGGCATGATGTATACGATGTCTTGATAAGTAAGAAATAGTATTTGATGACCCTAAACGAGATTTCAAAGACATTTAAGTTAAGGAAAGAAAGTTGTTAAGGAAAGCAAGTCATATGTTGTGTGTCGGACAAGATTTACGAGTATCGAGTTAATGATGTTTTAATGATGCTTTGAGGAAGAGTTATAACGTCCCTTAGATTGGTATTGAGGTGTTAAACAAGTGTTAAGAAGGTTCCATAAGGATCGGAGATCAAACGAGTCGACGAGAACAAGTCTCGGAAAGCTGGGCAACATACGGCCAGACATACTGGCTGTATAAAATACACGGACCGTATGTCCAGCCGTAGGTTCAGTCCAGAATAACATACTTCACTGGACCAAACATACGGTCCAGACATACGGCCAGTGAAAAATATACGGACCGTATGTTGGTCCGTATGTTCTGGTCGGGGTCAGATTTTGAATTAATATAAGGGACCTCTCTCTCATTTCATTTTCATTTCATTTTCACTCCACAACTCAAGAAACCTCTAGAATATTCTCTCCACTCCTCATCCACAAGAACACAAAGGAAATTGATGATCAACTTCATCAAACCAACATAAATCAAGAGTGTGAAACCCATTAAAGTCATCTAAACCAAGAAATCCCAAGAGAAGTGAAATAGGGTTTTGGTGTAAGAGAGTATTTCCATTCAAGACTTATTCTTCCTATCTAAGGTAAGTTTCATGATATTTTCATGATGTTTGAAGTATTGAATAAGTTGAAACACTTGGATTGTAGAAGAGTATAGAAAATGGGTCATAAATGTGTGAATAGTGTCATTGTTGAGTAGTAGTTGGAATGAATCATGAATATTGATATGTTGAGATTGTAAATACGTTATAAATGACATTTAGAACATGGAATAAGTATTGTATGTGAAAGAACGCGATAGTGAACTTTGGTCATGATTATGGAGAATTTGAAGTGAAATTGCTAAATGTGAATAATGTAAATGAATGATGATTGTTATTTATGATATTATGAATGATGTTACGGATGTTTGGGAGTTGATATGGAATATGGAGGAAGTCATATAAACAAAGGAAATGCTGCCCAATTTTCTCTAGCTTTAGTAAGTACGTTCTTATAATTGTTTAGCTAATGTCGATACGAATTCTCTTGAAGGTATAAACGTGGGCATTAAAGGAGAACGAGCAAGCAATAGAATAGTTAAACGACAAAGGTATGTGAGGCTAGTCCTTTCTTTCTAAGGCATGAATCTTATGGCATGAATTTCCTCCTTCTTCATGAATTTCCTATCTTCAAGAAAACTAAGAGTCCTTGTTCATGAATAGCTATATGAGATAAGAGATACGTTATGAGTAAGATAATGATGATGATAAGCTTAAGTCTAAAGATGCTATAGTCCATGATATGATGTTCCTATAAAGCTAATGATGCGATCTATAATCCATTGATGTTGATCATTATATACACTCACCTTATATGCTAATTCCTTCAAGGTGAGGCAGAATGCTTATGAATGCTCCATAATGAAATCGGGGGTCCACGACCTTATGTCACCCCGATAGAGTATGATTATCTATGAGTCTCTATGCATGCATTATGATGAGTTATGATAAGTATATTATGATGAGCATATTATGATGAGCATATGATGATGATATTACACCGCGCCTATATGGTCGGGCAGTCACCGCCAAGGCGGGCAGCCTATACACCATGGCCGGATGGCATGGGCGGACACCACTAGTGGGCGGCATGAGATGGTACCCGGACGCGGGAGGCCTGGACGCGGGCTAATGCTATTGATTATCACACCGTACCTATATGGTCGGGCGCTTATATATTTATGCATATATGACATGATGATGATTATGACGAGTAAGCGGCATGCATTATTTCTTTTATGATTCGATCGATTCTGATTGCTCCTTATTTGATGTCTCTCATTTCATTGATGTCTTATTATTGTTTATGCCTTACATACTCAGTACAATGTTCGTACTGACGTCCTTTTCCTTGGACGCTGTGTTCATGCCCACAGGTAGACAGGGAGACGGTGCAGATCCATAGGAGCTATCAGCAGATTTACAAGAGCCCTCCTTTATTCCGGAGGTGCTATTTTGAGACAATATTTTTGTGTATATATATATATTTTGGGCACGACGGGGTCCTGTCCCGTCCATATGTCTAGTACTCTAGTAGAGGCTCGTAGATACGCAGTGTGGGTAGTATGGTCTCACAAGTCTTTCATGTATATATATATATATATATATTATTTTGATAGCCGAAGGGCTTATATACATATAAAGTAAATATGTTTCAAATGATAATAGTTTTCTATAATTATGAGCATATATATTATGAATGAGAGCAGATGAGTAACAGAATGAGCGGTGTTCGGTGGTTAGCCCCGGTACCCGTCATGGCCCGTAGTCGGGTCGTGACAGAAGTGGTATCGAGCGGATTCGGTCCTAGGAAGTGTCTACGAGCCGTGTCTAGTAGAGTCTTGTTTATGGTGTGTTGCGCGCCACGCTAATAAACAAGAGGCTACAGGGCATTTAGGAAAAATGACCATCTTTCTTCTTATGAGATCGTGCGATAGAGCCGTGTATAAGATTTTATCCTCCCTAATAGTGTGTTGTGATTTCAGAAATGCCGCCGAAAGGAAAAGCTAAAGCCGCCCAGAAGGGCAAGACTACGATGAAAAGGCGGGCAGAAAGAGAGCCGCCAATGAATGTAGATGAGGGTGAATCACACCACGAGGCTCTATCTAATGCCTCTACTACTCCGCCTATTACGGAAGAACAAGAAGGGGCTTCAGCTCCAGCTCCTATGCCTCCAGTTCCTCCACCGGCTACTTCGGGTCAACAAGTGACCGAGGCCATTCATTTATTGACACAGTTGGTTGCCGCCCAAGCACAACGGCAAAATGCGGGCCCAAGTGATCGGTCAGCTAGTACTAGAGCCCGTGACTTTATGAGTTTAAATCCTCCGGAGTTCTTCGGGTCAAAGCCGGATGAAGATCCGCAAGGCTTTATTGATGAAATGTTGAGAACATTGCGGATTATTCATGCCTCCGAAACCGAATCCGTGGAGTTGGCATCTTATAGACTCCGAGATGTGGCGGTATTGTGGTATAATAATTGGATAGCATCGAGAAAAGAGAATGCGCCTCCTCCCGTTTGGCAAGAATTCGTAGATGCCTTTATTCGCCATTATTTGCCACTCGAGGTCCGCCGAGCTAGAGCGGATAGATTTTTAAATTTGAAGCAAGGAAAATATGAGTGCCGGGAGTATAGCCTTCAATTTAATTCTTTGGCTAGATATGCCCCGACTATGGTGGCCGATATGGGAGATCGGGTGCATAGATTTGTGAGTGGCTTAGGGCCACATTTGTTTAAAGATTGTTTGACGGCTTCGTTGCAAGATGGGATGGATATTTTCCGTATTCAAGCCCATGCCCAAAATCTAGAAGGACAACAACCTCCGCAAAGGGGTGATCGTGATGTTGATAGAGGGCAAAGCAAAAGGGCCAGATCTATGGGCACAGGCAGTGATTATAGAGGGGGATAAAGGCAGACACATTCTAGGCACTCAGGCCAGTCAGTGACTAGTGCACCTCCCCGATTTACGGGTAGGAGATTTGATCGCTCCTTCCGTTCAGGACAGGGTCAGAGTTCGAGGGCCTTAGGTTCACAGTTTGGGGGAGACTATAGCCAGAGGAGACCTCCGGTACCGCGATGCAGTCAGTGCGGTAGATTACACTCCGGACAGTGTCGCCAGGGTTCAGATGCTTGTTATACTTGTGGTCAGGTAGGGCACATGATGAGAGATTGCCCGTCGATGAGCGGTAGAGTTGGGGTCCAGCCCACAGGATCAGCGGCCGGTTCTCTTCGGTGCGCCGGTGGGGCGGATTCCTCGGATTCCGGCGGGCGAGGTAGAGGCCGAGGGGGGAGCATCTACTTCAGGTGCCACTCAGCCCCGCATGTATGCTTTAGCTGGACGACAGGATCTTGAGTCCTCCCCAGATGTGGTTACAGGTACATTGTCCGTATTTTCTCATGATGTGTATGCATTGATAGATCCGGGTTCCACATTATCTTATATTACTCCATATGTTGCTAATCGTATTGGGGTGAAACCCGAGCCAATTAAACCTTTTGAGGTATCTACTCCGGTTGGTGATCCCGTGATAGCTAGACAAGTATACAAAGATTGTGTGATTGTGATATGTGATCGCCAAACTAAAGTTGATTTAGTTGAGCTGGAAATGTTAGATTTCGATGTGATTATGGGTATGGATTGGTTGGCCTCATGTTATGCTAATGTTGATTGCCGAATGAAATTGGTTCGATTTCAATTTTCGGGAGAGCCCGTGCTTGAATGAAAAGGTAATACGGCATCTCCAAAGGGTAGGTTTATTTCCTACCTTAAGGCAAGAAAGATGATAGCTAAGGGCTATATTTATCACTTAGTCCGAGTTCATGACACCGAAGCAAAGTCGCCAACTTTCCAATCCGTTCCGGTAGTGAATGAATTCCCGGATGTATTTCCAGATGAACTTCCAGGCCTTCCTCCAGAAAGAGAAATTGATTTTGCCATTGATGTGTTGCCGGATACCAAGCCTATTTCTATTCCTCCTTATCGAATGGCTCCGGCAGAATTGAAAGAGCTAAAGGCACAGTTGAAAGATTTGCTTGAGAAGGGGTTTATTAGACCCAGTTCATCACCGTGGGGAGCCCCAGTCTTATTTGTAAGAAAGAAAGATGGCTCCCTACGAATGTGCATTGATTATAAGCAGTTGAATAAGGTGACCATAAAGAATAAATATCCTCTTCCGAGAATTGATGATTTATTTGATCAGCTACAGGGTGCCAAGTGGTTTTCCAAAATAGACTTGAGGTCGGGTTATCATCAAGTGAGAGTTAGAGAAGAAGATATTCCCAAGATAGCTTTCAGAACGAGATATGGCCATTATGAATTTCGGGTGATGTCATTTGGGTTAACTAATGCTCCGGCAGTGTTCATGAATTTGATGAATAATGTATTCAGGCCTCTCTTGGATCTATTCGTAATAGTATTCATTGATGATAGTATTGTTCTTGGAATTCTTCGAACTCGGGAATTGTATGCAAAATTTTCAAAGTGCGAGTTTTGGCTTAATTACGTGACATTCTTGGGTCATGTTATTTCAGATGATGGCATTCGAGTTGACACTCAGAAAATTGAAATGGTGAAGACTTGGCCAAGGCCTACGACGCCTATAGAAGTTCGTAGTTTTCTGGGATTGGCAGGTTATTATAGAAGGTTCGTAGAGGGCTTTTCATCTATTTCAGCCCCATTGACGAAGCTAACCCAGAAGTCAGCAAAATTTCAGTGGAATGATGCTTGTGAGCGTAGCTTCCAAGAGTTGAAGAACAGGTTGACCTCAGCTCCAGTCTTAACACTTCCAGAAGGGCCGGATGGCTATGTTGTGTATTGTGATGCTTCTGGCGTTGGGTTAGGATGTGTATTGATGCAGCATGGTAAAGTTATTGCTTATGCTTCGAGACAACTGCGGAAACATGAAAAGAACTACCCAACTCATGATCTTGAATTGGCTGCGGTTATTCATGCATTAAAAATGTGGAGACATTACTTGTATGGTGTGCATGTTGATATCTATACAGATCACAAGAGTCTCCAATACATTTTCAAACAGAAGGAGTTGAATGCGCAAAGGCGGTGGTTAGAATTATTGAAAGACTATGATGTTAGTATTTTATACCAACCTGGAAAGGCAAATATAGTAGTAGGGATGCGCTTAGCCGCCGATCTATGGGTAGCCTATGTGAAGTGCCCTCGGAGAAGAAAGAATTGATTCATGAACTCCACCAACTAGCTAATCTTGGAGTACGTTTAATTGATTCAGGTGATGCAGGAGTTAGTGTTAATAATCCCACAGTTTCGTCCTTGAATATGGAAGTAAAAGAGCGGCAATATGAAGATCCTCAATTGAACCATTATAGAGATACATGTCATGCAAAAGAGAAGTCTCCATTTGAAACTTCTATAGATGGAATTCTTAGATACCGAGGCAGGCTATGTGTTCCGAATGTTGCGAAATTACGTCGTCGAATTCTAGAAGAAGCTCATTATTCTCGGTATTCTATTCATCCAGGAACGACAAAGATGTATCATGATCTCAAGTTGATATATTGGTGGGATGGCATGAAAAGAGACATAGCAGAATTTGTAGCACAATGTCCAAATTGCCGGCAAGTGAAGATAGAACATCAAAAGCGGGGGGATTATCGCAAGCAATGGAAATTCCTACTTGGAAATGAGAAGTGATCAATATGGATTTTATTGTAGGATTACATCGTTCCGAGGCAAGTATGATTCTATATGGGTGATTGTGGATAGATTGACGAAAGCGACTCATTTTCTTCCGGTCGAACCACATACTCAGCAGAAGATTATGCAAGGTTGTATCTTAAGGAGATTGTGAGACTTCATGGTATTCCGATATCCATTATTACAGACAGAGGAGCACAATTTACAGCCAAGTTCTGGAAATCTTTCCAAGAAGGTCTAGGTACTCAAGTAAAGCTTAGCACGGCATTTCATCCGCAAACGGATGGACAAGCCGAACGTACTATTCAGACCTTGGAGGATATGCTAAGAGCATGTGTTTTAGATTTTGGTGGTAGTTGGGATGACCACTTACCCCTAATCGAGTTTGCATATAATAATAGCTATCATTCCAGTATCCAAATGGCTCCGTATGAAGCTTTATATGGAAGGAAGTGTAGATCTCCAATTGGATGGTTTGAAATAGGAGAAGTACAATTAATAGGCCCCGAGTTGATTCAACAAGCTGTAGAAAAAGTCAAGGTGATTCGAGATCGATTGTTGACAGCCCAAAGTCGCCAAAAATCTTATGCGGACAACCGCCGGCGAGATTTAGAATTTCAAATTGATGATTGGGTATTTCTGAAGTGTCGCCAATGAAAGGGGTGATGAGATTTGGTAAGAAAGGAAAGTTAAGTCCTCGATATATTGGACCCTATAAGATTATCCGCAAGGTGGGTCAAGTAGCTTATGAATTGGACTTGCCTTCAGAGCTTGAACTAGTCCATCCGATTTTTCATGTCTCAATGCTCCGCAAGTGTGTTGGAGATCCTACAAAGATTGTGCCAATAGATGATGTTCAGATCACAGAAAAGCTAGCCTATGAAGAAGTGCCTATTGCCATATTAGACAGGCAAGTACGAAGACTTCGGAATAAGGAAGTAGCTTCAGTTAAAGTCTTGTGGCGAAATAACAATCGAGAAGAGATGACTTGGGAAGCGGAAGAGAAGATGAAATCCACATATCCGCATTTATTTCAGCCCCCGGAAGAGATCTATGATGAGACATCGAGATTATGAGGTATGTATGCTTTTCTTTTATGCATATGGGTCGTGTGTGGCCAATTTATATTGCTATTGTGTTGTGGCCCTGTGAGGCAATGTTATTATGGGTTGTTGTGACAGGATGGTAGTGCCATATTACAGGGGAGACTCTGGCGAAATTTTTATAGAATTCCCGATGACTTAACATTCGAGGACGAATGTTCCAAAAGGGGGGAAGAATGTTACACCTTGGAAATTTCCCGTTAGCGTACAGTGAATAGACTAACGAAGGGTATGATGTATACGATGTTTTGATAAGTAAGAAATAGTATTTGATGGTCCTAATTAAGATTTCCAAAGACATTCGAGTTAAGGAGAGAAAGTTGTTAAGGAAAGCAAGTCATATGTGTGTGTCGGACAAGATTTACGAGTATCGAGTTAATGATGTTTTAATGATGCTTTGAGGAAGAGTTATAACGTCCCTTAGATTGGTATTGAGGTGTTAAACAAGTGTTAAGAAGGTTCCATAAGGATCGGAGATCAAACGAGTCGACGAGAACAAGTCTCGGAAAGCTGGGCATTATACGGCCGGACATGCGGCCGTATAAAATACACGGACCGTATGTCCAGCCGTAGATTCAGCCCGAAATGGCATACTTCCTTTGGACCAAACATACGGTCCAGACATACGGCCAGTGAAAAATATACGGACCGTATGTTGGTCCGTATGTTCTGGTCGGGACAGATTTTGAATTAATATAAGGGACCTCTCTCTCATTTCATTTTCATTTCATTTTCACTCCACAAGTCAAGAAACCTCTAGAACATTCTCTCCACACTTCATCCACAAGAACACAAAGGAAATTGATGATCAACTTCATCAAACCAACATAAATCAAGAGTGTGAAACCCATTAAAGTCATCTAAGCCAAGAAATCCCAAGAGAGTGAAATAGGGTTTTGGTGCAAGAGGTGTATTACCATTCAAGACTTATTTTCTACGCTATCTAAGGTGAGTTTCATGATCTTTTCATGTTGATTGAAGTATTGATAAGTTGAAACACTTGGATTGTAGAAGAGTATAGAAAATGGGTCATAAATGTGGGAATAGTGTCATTGTTGAGTAGTAGTTGGAATGAATCATGAAAATGGATATGTTGTGATTATAAATATGTTATAAATGACATTTAGAACATGGAATAAGTATTGTATGTGAAAGAACGCGATAGTGAACTTTGGTCATGATTATGGAGAATTTGAAGTGAAATTGTGAAATGTGGATAATGTAAATGAATGATGATTGTTAAATATGACATTATGAATGATGTTATGAATGTTTGGGAGTTGATATGGAATATGGAGGAAGTCGTATAAACAAAGGAAATGCTGCCCAATTTTCTCTAGCTTTAGTAAGTACGTTCTTATAATTGTTTAGCTAATGTCGATACGAATTCTCTTGAAGGTAAAACGTGGGCATTAAAGGAGAACGAGCAAGCAATAGAATAGTTAAACGCCAAAGGTATGTGAGGCTAGTCCTTTCTTTCTAAGGCATGAATCTTATGGCATGAATTTCCTCTTTTCTCATGAATGTCCTATCTTCAAGAAAACTAAGAGCCCTTGTTCATGAATAGCTATATGAGATAAGAGATACGTTATGAGTATGATAATGATGATGATAAGCTTAAGTCTAAAGATTCTAGAGTCCATGATATGATGTTCCTATAAAGCTAATGATGCTATCTATAATCTATTGATGTTGATTATTGTATACACTCACCTTATATGCTAATTCCTTCAAGGTGAGGCAGAATGCTTATGAATGCTCCATAATGTAATCGGGGTTCACGACCTTATGTCACCCCGATAAAGTATGATTTGTCTATGAGTTCCTATGCATGCATTATGATGATTATTATGATGATGATATATTATGATGAGCATATTATGATGAGCATATGATGATGATATTACACCGCGCCTATATGGCGGGCGATCACCGCTAAGGCGGGCGGCTATACACCATGGCCAGATGGCATGGGCAGACACCACTAGTGGGCGGCATGAGATGGTACCCCGGACGCGGGAGGCCTGGACGCGGGTTAATGCTTTTGATTATTACACCGTACCTATAGGATTGGGCAGCTTATACATTTATGCATATATGGCATGATGATGACTATGACAGTAAGCCAGCATGCATTATTTCTTTTATGATTCAGTCAGTTACAGATTGCTCCTTATTTGATGTCTCCTCATTTCATTGATGTCTTATTATTGTTTATGCCTTACATACTCAGTACAATGTTCGTACTGACGTCCTTTTTCTTGGACGCTGTGTTCATGCCCACAGGTAGACAGGGAGACGGTGCAGAACCATAGGAGCTATCGGCGGTTACGGGAGCCCTCCTTTATTCGGAGGTGCTATTTTGAGACAGTATTTTTGTGTATATATATTTGAGGCACGACGGGGTCCTTTTCCGTCCATATGTCTAGTACTCTAGTAGAGGCTCGTAGATACGCAGTGTGGGTAGTATGGTCTCACAGTCCTTCATGTATATGCATGTATATATATATATATATATATATATATATATATATATATATATATATATATATATATATATATATGTATACGTATATAAAGTAAATATGTTTCAAATGTCAACAGTTTTCCATGATTACGAGCACAAGAATTATGAATGAGAGCAGATGAGTAACAGAATGAGCGGTGTTCGGTGGTTAGCCCCGGATACCCGTCATGGCCCGTAGCCCGGGTCGTGACAAAAAGGTTAGTAGCTCCTTCATATATCTTATGCTGTTCATTTTGTTTTTGCTACTAATGATACAATCACGTTATGTTCATTTGATTTAATGAACCAAAATGATTTACTTGATAATTTTTACATCAAAGTTGTTTCTGAAAAACAATAATATTAAGAAGTATATATTTCTCTTATCCATACACATAATATATTTATTTAGCATTCAATTACTAAGAGATTCCTCTCGGTCTTTGTGACTACTTTTATCCTGTTGATATATATAAAGATTACATTAATTATATAGCTTGTTGTAATGGAAATAGCCAAAATATATATATATTATCTTGAGTTTCTTTCACGGTGCAAGCGAGAGAGGGATGCGGATGAGGACAAAGTGCCAAAGTCTCTATCCTTGTGACTTCGGTGACTTATACTATGTTACGTGTACCCAAGATTCTCTCAATTTGACATGAATGCAAAGGTGTTAACGGTATTTTCCCTGAGATTTACAAAAACAGCTTTTGCCAAGGTGAGTAAATTATTATTCTATGTTTTTTTTAGTCTTGTTGTACTAATGAATCAATCCACTTTGTTGGATTCGTCAAACCTAAAGGAATCTAATTGGTTTTGGACCTTTTATGTCTCAAATTTGTTCCTGAAGAATAATAATGTCAAGAGGGATTATATTATTATTTTCACATCCCTTAATGGTTAAATAATAGAAATATATATAGTCATCATAAGTGACAATATTTTCTATGCCTCGTTGTGTCTAAACTTATTTATGTCTATAGCCACCAGAAGTAGTAATATTTTCATAAGTCTGTTGTGGCTACAATTGAAGATAGGTATATGAGAAATATTATCTATATCATGTCACAAAATTGCTCCCGAAGAGCAATATGAAAAATTTGAGAGATATTATGACATGATTTTATGGTCCATAGTTATGCGTAAAATCGTAGAGTGGTACTTTAATTTACTCG
This sequence comes from Lycium ferocissimum, assembly GCF_029784015.1. Taxonomy (NCBI): domain Eukaryota; kingdom Viridiplantae; phylum Streptophyta; class Magnoliopsida; order Solanales; family Solanaceae; genus Lycium; species Lycium ferocissimum. The sequence goes on along the minus strand of NC_081352.1, from coordinate 29,471,197 downwards.
AGAGTGAGTCTCGGTGCACTTTGGCCTATTATGCTATTGGTTTAGGGTAAGACATTGAGTTTGAGTCCCGGTGCACTATGATGATAATATAAAAAGTTGGGTTCAAGTCCCATCGCGTTATGGCTTAAAAACGCCTTTATATGAATAAGACATTGGGTTTAAGTCCCAATACATGGTTTTGATGATATGATTATGACTGAGCAAATTAATATGCTCTTGTGAAGCCCATCCCACTAACTTTGCTCCATTCCCTGAAGTGAATGTGGTAGCAAGATATGATAAGTACAAAGATGACAAAATATTTGTTATGGCTATATGAATGAACGTGGGCGAGATAAAGGACAAAATAATTATAGTCATCATTATGATAATTATAAAAGGGAAGAACATTATGGGTTCTCAAAATGGTCCTTCAAAAGGTGAAGGTAATTTTTGCCATCAATGTGGTATGAAAGGTCATTGGGAACGCGATTCCTTGCGACCTAATTTGATAAATGATATAAATCCTCCATCAAAAGAAAGGAATACAAAGTGGAGGCGCACTTGACCTTCAAAGCGATATTGAGGTGGGTCATATAAATATGATAAATTCCCAGGTATGACAATAAGCTTATAATGAAAATTTATGAAGCACATACAAATGATTATAGTTTGTTCCTTGAAGAGAATGTGACGTATGATAAGCATCGTGAATGCTGGCCCATTCTTGAAAGTGAATGTGGCAAGATATGATAAAAGATATGGATAAATATGTGCTTATGTATGTATATGCTAATACCACAACTCACCTCTAGGGGAGGTTTGAGAGAAATCGCTATTGTGGAATAAGTAGTCATTTATCATCTTGTCGATTATGATTATTGACAGGAAAAGGTTAAAGAGAAATGAGTCTTGCTATAATAATTTGATCGGAATGATATTAATTTCTCCTTTAAAGGATGTGTTCACCATACGGATGGTGTTATGAAATACGGGCAAGACACAATTAATTGGGAGCTCTAGAAAGCCAATTTATTATTACTTTGGAGGAATTAAATTGATTATCAAGAAAGCATTATACTGTAGTAAGTCTCAAAGAAACTTATTGAGTTTCAAAGATTCGCCAAAGTGGCCATTCATATTATGGGAATGTTGATACGCACTGTTAGAGGAGATCTCATTGGCGGGCGAGCTAGGTTTTTAAATAAAGTACCTAGCCCATTAGTTTCAAAGATTATGGGTGTTCGGGAAGCTCTCAACTGGTTGAAGAGCAGCTTTGTTAATAGTCATTGTTGAGATAGATAATCAGATAGTTCATCAAGCTCTCGAAGGAAACATTCTAAATAAAACATTTTAAATAATTCTTATTTCAATTCTCTTGTTTATAATTGTAAGACACTAATGAAAGTTTTTTAGTGTCTGCTTCTCTAGTTAGAAAATCAGCGAATCAATCTACTTACGCTTTAGCTAGGGCGGCTATTTCTATGTCCGGTTGATGGAATGGGGGTCTATCCCATAATTTTCTATTTCTGTTGCACTCACTTTTGATTTGAATAATAATAAAGAAGACACATTTTCAAAAAAAAAAAATTGAATAAAATTTCACTTAAAATAAGTTGTAGTTTTCTAAGTGGCAGTTTTGAAACTACTCGTCAAAACTATTTTTCAAACTTCAAATTCTCTATTTTAAGTTTAGAATTAAAATAATAAATCGTAGTGTATATTAAACACTTACTTTAAATAATCTCTACCTATTATTCAAATATTTGAAACCAAATCAATTTGAACAACAAGTTCGAGACAAAGTTGTATTTAGCCACTATTTTTCATGTGTTGTGCAACACGAGATTTTAGTATAAACCTATCTTATCGTTAATAATTTTTCATGTGTTGTGCAACACGAGGTTTTAGGGTAAACCTATCTTAACGTTAATAAGTCTCTCTTTGACTGATAATTTATTAGGACATAAATCTTAGTTTAATTATCTCACCATTTAAGAGGTCTTTGTCTAAGTACCAATCTTAGACATTCTTAGTTTTAGAATTATTGGTTGTCAAATCTCATTGGAGAAGAAGATAGCCTTTTGTTATTGTTTAGGGGAGAAAATATCGTTCCTTTTCAATTGTTCAAGGATTTTTTTGAGACATTCCCGATAGCTGTGTATATGTTCTCCCTTTTATTATACTCGTTCTGTGAACAACTCTTTTTTGTTTCAATTTATAGCCTTTTGTTATTGTGTAGGGGAGAACATATTTTTTTCAATTGTTCAAGGACTTTGAGACTTTCCCGATAGCTGTGTATATGTTCTCCCTTTTTTCTAATTTGAAAACAAATTCACTCTTTTAATTTGAAATGATTTATGAAATGATTTACAGTTACACAAATATTTAAGACTTATTTTGAATCACAAATTTCAAAAGTCTTCATGCTTTCTTAAATATCGTATCCAATCAAATGGGTTCACAAAAATTGAAACGGAGGGAGTATATCATATCATAATAGCATTAGATAAAATAATTTGAACCGTTTGTTGTCTGAGCAATTATATATATTTAATTATTTTGATATGGATTTGAGTTTACCTACATAGGTGGCCCAAATTATATTTCCTACAGTTTTAATTAAAAGAAAAGAGTATTTTAAGTTGAAGTCGAAAAGTAGAATTTTACTTAGAAAAAAGAATGAACTTCAAATTCTCTATTTTAAGTTCTGAATTGAAATAATCGATTAGATGATAATATAAATACTTATTCAAATATTTGAAACAAAAATCTAGTTCGAGGCAAAGTTGTATTATTTCAGCCGCTATTTTCCATGTGTCGTGCAACACGCGGTTATAGTACGAAACCGCGTGTCTGATAACTGATTTGAGAGGCCTTTTGTCTATAGCACAAGCAACCTTAATAAGACAAGCTTGAAATTCTTTGGTTTAGAAATTATTTGTCGTCAAATCTCATTTTCACCAATTTCTATGTCAATTCTTTCTATTGATGACTCAATGAAAATCACCAATATAAACAAGTCATGTGGGCACGGCAAATACTTTTCAACTAAGTGAATGACAGGGGGAGAATTTTTTTTTTTTATTATTTTTTATAAAAGGGCTAATTGTTACGTCAAAAAACTACGTACAAACAGAGGCAGATTCAGAATTTTAAAACGGCGAGAGCTCCATTATCTTAATATATACGGCAACAAAATTTTTAGTGACGACTAAGGGATAATACCGTATCGAACCTGTCACTAATAGCGTAGCAGTGACAAAAATACAAGTATATAGGCAAAAAAAATTGTATTAGAGCCAAAATTTGATCTTGGGTGGTAACCAGTAAGCACTCGAGGACACTCCTACCAACTGAACTACTTTTGCAATTATGTTTGAGAAGTCCTTTTAAAATATATATCATGCTACGTTTATATATATATATATATATATATATATATATAGAGAGAGAGAGAGAGAGAGAGAGAGAGAGTTTTTTCCAAGTTAGGGAGGCACGTGTTTCCCCACCCAACACGTTGGGTCCGCCCCTGCGTACTAATGAGTTTGAGAAAATATCTATCACAAATTTTGTGGCAAAATTATCCGTTACTAATTTAGAGTAACTTTTAAGTAAATTTACGATGGATAGTAGTCTCAATTTTTTACCTTCACATGATTTTGTAGTATTTTACATTTCTTGTAGTGTCTTCAAAAAAAATAGTGACGGAATTATACATTTTAAGTTCTGTAATGAACATTTCTGCCATCACAAGCTTTTATCATTTCATTTTTTTATAAATTGCCTTAGCATTTATATTTAAAAACTATAAAATATAAAATTCAAAAGATATTTTTAAAATTTTAGGATTTTTTAAATTTATGTGCTACTATAAAAATTATTAATTTAATAAAGCACCTTGTTACAAGCAAACTCTGGTGGTAGCTAATAGTAGTGATCACTGATATTGGTTATGAGGGAGTGGCTAGTGGTGATGGTTAATTAGCTGTGGAGGTGGTGGTTAGAGGCAGGGCGGACCTACGTCCAATTTAATGGTGCTCTAGCACCCGTTAAATCCAACGCATACTAGGTATATTATATGAAAAATTGGGTATAAAAGCTCGAAAAACACCCTAGAAACCAAAAACATAGCTGGGCGCTTTGATTTTCAAGCTGAACTTGAAAGATTTGGGTGGTTGGGAACCTGAGTTAGAATCTCTGCTCAGGATTTTATTTTTATTAATTTTAATGAGGCGCCCACGACTCTTAAATTCTGTGTCCGCCACTTATTGAAGGAGGCTGGTGTTGAAGGTGGTTGATGGTGAGGGTGAATAGTAAAAATAGTTAGTAGGTGATTTGCAGTAGAGATTGGTGGTGATAACAATTAGTATAAGAGGTAGTTGGTGCAGAGGCAGATCAAGGACTTGAAGGGTATCAAACGCCCATTCACAAGGTCAGCTAAGCTTAATAAAGCAGGTTCCATTACTACCGCTGGACAAAAGTCTGCTTTGTTATTGGCTTCCCAACTGATAATTCCTATATATTTAATAGCTTTGTCAATATAAATAAAGGATCTTCGCAAAAGCACATGATTTCACATAAAAATAGTGTACACTCCTTCCGTTCTATTTTAAGTGTCCTAGTTTGACTTGACACGACATTTAAGAAATAAATGAAGACTTTTGAATTTTGTGGTCGTGAATTAGATGTGTAAAGTAACAAAAAGTTATTTGAATCTTGTGCTCTTATACTTACTATGTAGGATGTTGGAATTAAAAAACATACTATTTACAATTTAAGGGTACTAATAAAGGTAAAAACTTACCGTAACCAATATATATTTACACCAAATTATCCGACTTTATCATCATTAAATCAAAAATCAAGATGTGTATTAAATTAACTATGATTTAATAACAATAGTGTAAACTAAAACATATTATCACTATTCATTGAATTGGCGCACACACTAATACAAATAACCTTTTACAATTAATAAATGCCTGTTGTAGAACAGATTAAATTCTACTACCTATGTACACACTCACTATTCTTTGAAGCTCTAGATTCTCTCACAGTCTCACTCTTCAATCTATATCTATATATATATATAATATAAAGTTAGGCATAGACAAGGTGATGTGGCACCTCTCTATGACCAGCATTTGTATTTTTCTTTTTTCTCCTTTTTTTCTGACATTTTTTGCTCCATTTATCTGTATTATACCACGAAATAATTTACTAACTGAATTAACTAGCCTCAGTCCACGTAGTACCTGTAATTAAGCCCAAGCAACCATTTGTTATTAAGCCCCAACTAACCTTTTGTCTACTCAACCCACGTAGCACCAATGCAGGATCATATTTATTGATAAACTAGTGAACTTCCCGCTCTTCGCGCTGTTAAAAAGACCCAATTATATTTATGAAATGATCTTCCTCCATAGTTAAATAGTTCAAGAAATTAAAAAAAAAAAAATGAAGGTGTATATATAGGTATTATTAAAGCATATACAAATTAGGAAAAGGCATCCCCCAAGCAAAATAAACATTATAAAAGTAATTACTATATTACTACACACATGACTATATATAAAAAGTCATAAATTTAGTTCATCAGACTAATTAATTAGGTCGAACTGCTTCATGTACTAAGCAATAGAAATAACGAAAGAAAATATCAAAAAATAAATAAATGGAGTTAAACTACATATTTAATTTTGTTCTTAGAAAATTAAATCTTTTGTACTTTTATAACTTTCTCTTAAAATGTATAATATCATTAAAAAGATTAAAAGAAAGAAAAGAAAGCTTCGAAAGAGCTAACTTAGTAAACAATGGAGTCACACCGAATTTTGGTTTGCTCCTTCTGGTCTTCTATATTTTTTTCCCCCTCGGGGTTGTTTAATTGTCACGTCCTTCTTCTTCCTTCCTTTTTTTCCCACCTCACACGTTACTTCTCCAACAAAATTCAAAATCACTCCATCATCTCAGAAAATTTATCCTTAGGAATTAGTAATATATATTTCTTCACATTTTCCCATATAAGATATCCACCGAAGAATTAAAGAAAATGTGACAAAAGTTAGATATATCCAAACTAAAACCCAACACATACCGTGGTTGGTCTATTGAATTGTAACTTAATGGAGTGTGAAAGGATAAAAGAGTTACCATTACAGAAGACTTCAAGTAAGGCAAGAAAATAAGAATAATAAAACGGGGCATTTCAACGACGTTACATGAGTATGGTATTTCAATAACCACAAAAGCAACATCCATGAAATGGAACTATGTCTGTCTATTTGCCATGAAGAAAAATCGACCAAATCAAATTATTACGGATGATGTTGACCATCAGGATGGTTGTATCTTTTTTTTGTTTTTGTTTTGAGGCTCTCTTACAGAACAATTAAATTCACAGAGAAGATTTTAACAATGAAGCTATATTAATGAGAAAGCCAGATTGATCTATAATTTAAGAAGGAAATAGAATATTTAATATTGATCTAGAAAAACAGATTGTTCAATATGAATTGATCACAGCTACAATAGGCAGTTGATAGGAACATAGATCTACGGCTTTTTTGAAGTAAAGGGAAAAAGCATTCAGCTAATCCACCAAAGGGTGTGACTTTTGAACTTTTCTTTCTTAACTAACACATGTTTTTTTTTTTTTAAATAAAAAAATTAAATACTTAAAAAATAAGAAAACAAAAAAATAGTCATTCTAATCTAAGAGATATGTCACATCAATGGGCCTATGTCCCCTCGATATATATGTGCCCGCGCTTCGTACGGTTGTACAAATGACTCAAAATACTAATAATTAATTAATGTTAAAATGAAATGTCAATCTTTATAAATCAAATAAGAGGCCAAAAACAGAGAAATATAATTAGTAAAATCATGGTCTCGAGATAGCCCCTAGAGCAAAATTCCTAAACAGTCATCCTCGCAAATGATTTGAATATAATTCTTCTCGTATTTTAATTTTATAATATGTTTATATAAAAAATACCTAGATACAAATTTATTCTTAAAAGTACAGAGGTTATTCAATTGTATTTTAGCGTTTACATTGAAAGAAAAGATAAAATTACAAATAATAATATTTTCTTCTAATTTAGATAATTTAATTTTTCAGGAACCATTAATTTAGAAATTTAGAAATTTTACAATGGTAAGTTTATTTTTATTATCTATATGGTTAAATGTATATTGGTTTATATCTTGATTAAACAATTTTTCTTTCTCTGCACAATTAAGATATGTTTGGTTTTGTCCTTAATTAATTAGAGAGTCAAGTAATTGTTTTTCAAAACTTTTCTCCACGGCTTAATATAAGACATTTTTAATTTCTCTTCTCTTCTTTGTTTCCTTGTTCTCCCCCTCCCTTCAGGTTTCTTCTCTCCCTTTATCCCTCTTCCTTCTACGTTCTTGTTGTCTCTTCCCTCTTTTTTCCTTCTTTCCTACCTTTTCACCCAACTGTTGAACTTTTTTGAGAATGTTACTTCCTTTAAATAACCAAGTTACTTCATCTTTTCCTTCCTCATAATGGTTTACTTTCCTCTTGAAAAGAAGAGAAAATATATTTAGAGGGAAAAGGCCATATAAAATGTAAATGAGAAATATAGAAGTTTGTATCATCATAGATCTAGTCTAAGATATCGGACGCAACACTCTTTGATAACTTTATGTTCGAAAATTCTGTGGTATAGCACTACCAACTGCTTTTCAAATATTTAAACCTCCTTTTTTGGATTTTAGTGTATATATCAAGCAAAAGACTTTCATAATCATATGATACACTAATAAGTAAATATGTAGTCATCATGCGACTCAAAAAGAAAAGTGCAAACCTTGTGGAATTTTTTTGTTGAAATTTAACTTCTGTTTCAAGAATGTCATATGTAAAATGGTCAAACACAGATTTAAATCTGTTTCAAAAACGTCATATGTAAAATGGTCAAACATATATTTGAATCTTGTCCCCTCCAAGAATATACAAATATATATAACACATGTTTCATATATATGTAATATAGTTGTGACAATGCTTTGAAAAACGACAGTTGTGCTGAAATCAAAGATTAAGATAATCCTTGAAAAAGATTAAACAGAAGTCCAAGGATGATGTGAAAAATAATCTAGTAAATTATTTAAGAGAGAAGAAGAGGTGAAGAAGTAGCGTGAATGCAGTGGAGAATAAGGGGAAGAACCTTGCTAGAAAATCCATTACCGGAAGCCTGTGTCAGTTTTTACATCGACGGAACCCAAAGAGTACTATTGTACATTGCAAGAGATCATGTTTTCCCCTGTAAATGAGGAATACGAATGGTTGCAACAGTAACAACTCTTCAGAAAACTGAAAAGGTTTCGTTCATTAATATACATGAAAAGACACATGTTTTCGGCTTCTCAAATTAAATTAAAACAATTATAGATGGGAAAATAAAAAGGAAAAGCCAAAAAAATGAGGGAAAAATAAATGTGTTTTATGATCTTCGAGAGTGCCACATCACCGGGCTCATATCCTGCAATTATATAGATATATAGATAGATATATAGATGAAGTTTAAATAAAACCTAAATACGTTTTTCCCCTAAGTCAGTTCAGGTTACATTTGCTTCCTCCGCAAATGTGTTGTCCTTTTATCTCCTTTTTTGATATTTTCTTTCATTTTTTTTAATTTTTTTGTTTGGTTGAGGAGGCCAAATTAAAGAATTGATGAGATAGTTTTGTGATAAAAATCCTTGATTAAGATTAATCTACTTTTAACGTAAATGAGTAATGCTTCTACTATACGTAAAACGAGTAATGTTGTGCTCATGAAAAGTCAACCAACTACGTAATTCCAACTATTAATTTCAATGAGAATATGGCGGCTTCATTGGTGGTCATTATAAAGGGAACATCTCCACATCATCTCTTACTCTTTCTATTGCTATGGCTGTTGATGATGATATCGGATCTGGAGAACAGTTGGGTCCCTTTTGCATCTAGAGGAGGCCCAGCCAAACCTCTAATGACCCAAAATAACCCTCTTCTCTTTTTTTTTTTTTTTTTTTTCCCCTCTTCTCTTTTCATTCTATATTTAGGCTCTGTAACTAGATAAGTATATATTTGACTACATCTTCTTAATATGAATTTTGTTTGTGTTGTTGAATTTTACTCTGTTCATTTCCCTTTCATCCTCCTCAAAATAAGCATGAATCACGTAACCATGTCTACTAAATTGAATTTTATAGAACGACAATAGACAATGTTGTTATGGGATCATAGAGAATACAACTCGGCCTTTTGATAAAAAGGTCAATATACTCTTTCACACAATAATATTTACAGTGATTGTGCTTAAATTTTAAATAAATTGAAGTCGCCTATATGAATCCTCTCTGATCATGTTATTCCATATAATTCATCTAAAAAATTGTCTTAGTGTTTTCACATTTTCGAGCCATTGGTTCCTTATGAGTTATTTAATTGCAGACTCATTTTATTAGTGTTGTTCCTCCTACCACAACATCCAGCAATCTCAAATGTAATGCAATGAAGAGTTCTTCTGAAGTAGACTCAAGAAATCAGAGTTTAAGCTTGCATATCTCTTTTTCAAATCCCCCGATGAGAGTCTTGACAACTGATGTGGCGTGATTTTACGTCACAATTGATGCTTTTTAACTATAAGTTTTACTTGTTTTTAAGCAACTTTATGTTATTTTACGTGGTTTTTAATACGGGTTATATGGATTAAGCCAAAGTGTGGAAAACAAGCAAAAAAAAACGGGAAACAAATTGGACATTACGGAAATTATTGGCGAAATAAAACGCGCGACCGTGACTGCGCGTTCGCGTAGAAATTTCACGCGTTCGCACACACGCGCGCCAGTCCGCGCGTCGCGCAACTTGTTCACGCGATCGCGCTTAACAAATCATCAAATATCACGCGATCGCGCCTACGTGGCGCGATCGTGAAAGGATTTTCGGCCGATTTCGACCGAACTCGGGATTCAACGATTTCCACTCGAATTGCTATAAATAGAAAACTAGGCAAAACATTATCATCTTTGGCAGCTTTTCATCAAGTTTGGAGACTAGTTTTTACCACACTTTGGGGTTGAAGATTTGAAGATTTGGTTGATATTTCTTAAACCTTTAATTCATTTCTTCAATTCCTTGCTTTGTATTGTATATCTAAGTGTGTAGATTTCTATTCCATAACTTGAACGTTTATGAAAGTATTCTTGATTAAAGTTTGGTTTGAAACTCTTGTTGTGCTTATGTATTGAATGAATGCTATTGAAGTGGGTCTTTGTTGATTTAATTAATCTCGTTCTTGAATGTTTTCAAAGGGATTAGCTAACCCTAGGACTCACCCATTTACTTAGATTGAGCTTGGAAGAGGAAATCTAGGTTGGGAAAGATTGATTAACAAGAATTTGTCATTAAACTCATCTAATAACTTGAGCTCGGAAGAGGATAGAGGTTAAATATGCGTGTTTAATATCACACATAGGCTTGGAAAAGCTTAGAGTGAAATTCATTGATTTGGTTGGAAGACTTTCAATGAGATTTTAGAAATCATGATCTATTGACATAAACCCGCTCTTAGTTGTAATATCATAAAATACGTTGGATCGTTACTTGAGTGTAATTTCCTTGTATCCAAACTTGTGGCCATTGATCATTTTACTCGCTTTCTAGGTTAGTTTACATTTATTAGTTATAATTTTCTCCAAAAACCAAATATTATTATCCATCGTTTGGCTTTAGCTTTGAAAATTACATACTTTTCTTAATCGCCTATATATTGTTCTTTGGGCAATAGTTGGGTAAATATAGCATACGACCGTGTACACTTTCTCTTTGAGGAGTGTATTTGGACGTTATCAACAACAAATACTATTAAGATTCAAGTACTGAAAACAACTGCGAATGAGCAAGTAGGGGGCGGCAATTAAAGAGGCAGTGAAAATTGCATGCTATGAAAAGCATTTTAAGATAAAATTACATATAGTGAAATAAGTGTACTGCATGAAGTTGAAGATTTTATGTCTGACGTGTACATAAAAAGAAAAATGATACTTGAAATAAAGATAAACCAACCAAGGAAATTATAATTAGAAGATTATAATATGTAATTTATTGAATAGATATATGTAACACACATACAATAATATCCATCTATTCGTTAATGCGCTTTATGACCACGCGAAGCGCAAATATGTTCACTAGTTTAAATATAATTATACTTTTTTTCTTTCTTTGGGCAAGATAGCCAAGTAGATACTCCCTCTGTTTCAGTTTATACGGAACCATTTTCTTTTTAGTCTGTCCTAAAAAGAATGTTACATTTCTATATTTAGAAATAATTTAACTTTATGGAATGATTTACAACCACACATTTATATAAGACTTATTTTGGACCACACATTTCAAAAGTCTTTCTTTTTTTTCTTAAATTCCGTGTCAAATCAAATGTTGTCACATAAATTGGGATGGAGGGAGTATTTAACTAACCATTGTGACACGTGATTCTTAAAGTAAAAAAGAAAAAACATAAAAGCAAATTGGTACCACATGCTAATTACTCCTTAGGTTACAATATAGGTGGTATAATTTTTTTAGTCAATTTTTTTTTTTTCTTTTCTTTTTTTTTTTAAAAAAAAAAATTCTATGTTTAAAAAAAAATATAATTCTAAACTTCTCATTTTATCCTTAATGAAATGATATATAGCTACACAATATTTATGACTTGTTTAAATGTCCCAATTTTCAAAAGTCTTTTCATGTTTCATAAACTTCATGCGCAATCAAAGTGCATCATATAAAAAGAAGGAAGGAAGGAAGTATTTCTAAGGTTTCGTTTATTTTTGTTAAAGTTAAATGTCTTAAATAAATCTTATTGCTAACACGTTGTCTTTAAATCTACACATCGAATATCTAAATTAATGTTGTTTATTTCTTAGCATCTAAATGTGTATAATGTATTTTATTTAAAAACTAGTAATTACAAAGTATTGTATCAACAAAATATTAGAAAATTTGAATTAGTATAGTGCTGTAAATTATTCGTTTGACGAAACACACTCTAAAAGCTAGGCACAGTTGTGGGTAATGGTAGACGTCGACAATTAGAGTTGTGGAGTACGTAGTAGTTGGGATCCACAACTTAAATGACCCAAAAAGTGAGATTTGGGATCAAAATAACTCATTAAATAAAAAAGTGATAGAAGTACCTAGGAATTACCTTCTACTGACATGTACCTTTCCCATCAAAATTCTATGAGCTCCTTTATTTTTTATGGGTAAATATATTTGACACAATCACAAATAGCATAACTTGACACAATTCCACCTTTTTAGGGATATTAATATACTTCTACATGGCCTTTGAGGGTGTACCAGTAAATTCCTCTTTTTTCTATTCCATTGATACCCTTCCTGAAAAGTTAGAGAGAAAAGTCAAATTAATTCAAATTTTACTCTCTCTTTCTTCAAAACCATAATTACTTTTTCTTTCCAATAACATTCAACAAGAAAAAACGTATAGTGCACCTATTCCAAGTACATCCATTTACCTATTATTGCTTCATTGTGAAGCAAATTAAAACAATAAACTGTTGAATCCCGCAATAGTGGAGTAGTTTTTTATTTCCCATATTTCTTATGGATGGTATAATTATAGTAATATAAAGTAAGAGGAATCAAAAAAAAAAAAGTACATATTTAGATGCCTATTTTTTTTTAAATACAACTCCAAAAATATCGACATGTTGAAAAAATTCAAGCTCAATCCAATGGCTAAGGAATTTTTTCTTCCTTCTTATAATAATTGTGGCAGTGATCAGATGCTTCTCACTAACTTTGTAACGGCTAATAAGACGGATGGTTTTCAATATAATAGAAGGGTATATATTTCCTTTTTTTTTAATTCTGATTAAAATTCTTTGTTTTTTTTTTTTTGTTTTTTTTTGGAAATTGATGTTTTTGCCTGTTTTATTTTATGGGTCGATTCAAAATTGAATTAGTGCAAATTAACTAAGATTAGATTAGGATTGAGAGAAAAAATTGCTAAGAGTTGATTTAATTTGGTCAATTTTAAAAAAAAAAAATGTATGTAACAAGTAGTCAACACTATGGTTGGAACGAAAAAATGAATCAACTAGAACATAATCTAATCTAAAACCTAACGTTCTCTTCTCTCTCTACAGGGAGGCCTAGGGGCGTAGCCATTGTTGCCGCAGCTAGTTGACTTTAACTGAAACATTATATTATCGTAATTTAGCTAAGATTAGCTATAATTGAGTAATAATTAGCAAGTTTTGATTTACAAAAGAAGTTTGAAAAAATAATGAATCTAACAAGTGTTCAACACTATGGTTGACTTTAATTGAAATATAGGATTGATCCAATTTAACTAAGTATTATATAAGATTACATAAAACAAGTTGATAACTATTGATTCAATTTCATCAATTTAAATTAAAAAAAAAAAAAAAAAACCGTGGATGTAAGAGTTTGTCAAAACTACAGTTGACTTTAATTGAAACATTAAATTATCTCAACTGAGCTAAGTATTAGATAGAATTAAGTAGCAATTAGTAAATTAAGATCTAATTTAATCAATAAAACAATGGATGTAACAAGTACTAACACTATGATTGACTTTGATTGGAACATTGAATTGCTTCAATTCACCTAAGTATTATATAAGATTGAGTAACAATTAGCAGCTTTTGATTTGATTCTATCAATTTTAAAAGAAAAAAGTAAATGTAATTAGTAGTCAGTACTATGGTTAACTTTAACTGAAAAATTAAATTATCTCGATGAGTTAGGTATTAAATGGAAAAAGTAACAATGAGCAACTTTAGATCTAATTCAATAGATTTTTTTTTTTTTAAAGAGTGGATGTAAAAAGTAGTCAACACTACGATTGACTTTAATTGAAACAATGAATTATCTTAATTTAGCTGAGTAATAGATAGAATTGAATAGCAATTATTAAGTTTATATCTAATTCAACCAATAAAATAGTGGATGCAACAAGTAGTCAATATTATGACTAACTTTAATTGAAATATTGAATTACTTCAATTTAGCCAAGTATATATAAAATTGAATAACAATTAGCAGCTTTTAATTTAATTCAATCATTTTTTTAAAAAATAGATATAGCAACTAGTCAATACTATGGCTGACTTTAATTGAAACATAGATTATCTCAATTAGTTAAGTATTAAATAGAACTGAGTAGCACTTAATAAGTTTAGATCTAAATCAATCAATTTAAACAAAAATAAAGGATGTAACAAGTTGTCAACACTATAGTCCACTTTCATTGAATTCCTTCAATTTAGCTAAGGCTCCATTTGGACATGGTTTGAAACCAAGGTTTGAAACATGGTTTGAAACTATATCATTCAAAACATTCTCAATTCCTTACCAATTTAGTTCAAAATTAATAGTAGAATACCTTTCTAAAAATACAACATCAATTGATCAAATTTTAGTTCAATAAATAAAATTAAACTATGGTCTTTAAAAATTGGGTTTAGACAAAATTAAATTTGGTAGACATAAATAAAATTTGGTGGAAGTTAATGAGATTGGTAAATGATTATAATTGTTAAAAATATTACCAACTTAAGTCTTTACAAAATATAAACTTATGGATTAAATTTTATATTTAAAAAAATTGAAACCATCTTCAAACGCATGTATATAAAAACCCCAAACGCCTAGTAAGTATTATATATGATTGAATAAATTTCAAAACATTCTAATTTAATTCTTAGATACAATCTTACCTTTAAATGAGCAAAGTCATAGTTCATAACAAAATTAATAAGATAATTCATAATGGTTGATTTTAATTGAAATACCGGTTCAAAATTAATAGTAGAATACCTTGGTTTTTCAATAAAAATACAACATCATATTGATCAAATTTTAGTTCAATAAATAAAATTAAACTATAAGTTTTGGTCTTTTTTTACAAAATTAAAAGGTTGATTAACTTTAATTAAAACATAAATAAAATAAGTATTTGGTGGAAGTTAATGAGATTGGTAAATGATTGATGGGGGTAATTGTTAAAA
This sequence comes from Lycium ferocissimum, assembly GCF_029784015.1. Classification (NCBI taxonomy): domain Eukaryota; kingdom Viridiplantae; phylum Streptophyta; class Magnoliopsida; order Solanales; family Solanaceae; genus Lycium; species Lycium ferocissimum. The sequence goes on along the minus strand of NC_081352.1, from coordinate 29,456,131 downwards.
ATATCTACTTTTGATTTAATTCAATCAATTATGGGTCAAATTTTTTTACAAAATATAAACTTATGGATTAAATTTTATATTTACAAAAAATATCTAATTCATTCAATTTAACATGGATTTCAAATCCCAAATAATTATCTCAATTTAGGAAAGTATTAGATATGATGATTTGGGGTTTCACACCCTTAAACGATAGGGTGTGATGGGCAAACGCATGTCCAGGGCCGAGCGGACCGCTGACCCTCGGGACACTTATTGAAATCCATGGAAACGTAATGAAAACTTTTACAAAACATGCTTTTTACCTTTCTCGAATCAAATAAAACTTGTAACATATAAAACTTATAATACAATATATATGATTGAATAGCAATTTGCAACTTCTAATTTAATTCAATCAATTTTTTTTTAAAAGTAGATGTAACAAATATTCAATGCTATAGTTGACTTTAATCATGAATATTGAATTATCTCAATTAGATTAGTATAAAATAGAATTGAGTAACAATGACATATACATATTTAGATCTAATTCAATCAATTTAAACAAAAATGTAGATGTAGTCAACACTATGGTTGATTTTAATTGAAATATTGAATTGCTTCAATTTAGCTAAGCATTATATAGGATTGAGTAACAGCCATCGTAAAACATATCGTAAGTGTCGTGAGTAACAATTAGCAACTCTTGGTTTAATTCAATCAATTTTTTTAAAAAAACTCCTTGAAAACAAAACCTTTATGCAAGTAGTCAATATATGGTTGACTTTAATTGAAAAATTGAATTATCTCATAATTAGTCAAGTATAAATAAAATTGAGTAACCATTGATAAGTTTTGATCTAATTTAATCACTTGAGAATCTCCAAAAAATTTTGATGTAACTAGTCGCCAAATCAACAACAACCAAACCAACAACCATACAACATATGATTAACTTTAATTAAAACATGCATTCAAAAAATTATCTCAATTTAACTAAGTATTAAGATATTCAAGCAATCCATACAATATTCAAACTACCCAGTAATAGGTCATTCCACCCGAAAGTTTAGCATCTAATTCAATCAATAAAATAGTGGATGTAACAAGTAGTCAATACTATGGTTGACATTTTTTAATTGAAACATTGAATTGCTTCAATTTAGCTAAGTACAAGTTCATTGATTTCTACAATTAGCAACTTTTGATTTAATTCAATCAATTAAAAAAAAAGCAGATGTAACAAATAGTAAATACTATCGTTGACTTTAATTGAAATATAAATTATGTCAATTAGTTAATTATTAAATAGAATTGCCTTTCATGACTCACACACATATATATTTATAGCAAGTTCATATCTAATTCATTCAATTTAACAAAAACGATGGATGTTACGAGTCATCCATAATATATAACACTATGATAATGGTGGACTTTGATTGGCCCATGAATATTTAATTATCTCAATTTAGGAAAGTATTAGATATGATTGAGTAAAAATTAAAATGCCATTTGATTTAAGTATAACAATTATTTTTTAAAAATATGGATGTAACAAGTAGTCAACACTATGGTTGACTTTAATTGCAATATTAAATTATCTTAGTTTAGTTAGGCATTAGATAGGATTGAATAACAATTAGCAAATTTTGATTTAATTCAATTTAAAAAAAAAATAGACGATATAACAAGTGGTGTCTCTTCATAGACATTCGATGAAACTGAAACGATATAAAGAGATGTAACAAGTAGTCAATACTATGGTTGACTTTGATTCAAGTTGAATTTTCTCAATTTAGCTAAACATCAACCATTATTAAGTAAAACTTTTCCCAAGTGTTGATTCAATACAATCATCTTTTTTTTTTTTTTTTTTTTTTTAAAATAAAATAAGTGGATATAACAAGTAGTCAAACACTATGATTGACTTTAATTGAAATGTTGAATTATCTTAGTTTTCCTAAGAGTTAGATAAATCGAGTACCAATTAGCAAGTTTTGATTTAATTCCATCATTATTTAAAAAAAAAAGATATAACAAGCAGTCAACACTATGGTTGACTCTAATTGAAATATTAAATTATCTCAAATTAGCTAAGTATTAGATATGATTGAGTACTAGTTATCGGCTTTTAATTTAATTCAATCAACTTTTTTTGAAAAAAAATAATGAATGCAACAAGTAGTTGACATCGTGATTGGCTTTAATTAAAACATAGAATTATCTCGATTTGTTAAGCATTAGATAGGACTAGATCGAATAAATATTTTGTAAGTGCTGATTTAATTAAATTAATTTAAGAAAATAAAAAAATAGTGAATGTAACAATTAGTCAACACCGAGTTGACTTTAATGGAAACATTGAATTATCTCAATTTAGCTAAGTATTAGATAGAATTGAATAACAATTAGTTAATTTCAATTTACTTAAATCAATTTTTTTTTAAATAGTAGGTTTAACAAATAGTCACACTATTGTTGACTTTGAATTAAAGATTTATTCTAGCAAGAATTTATATAAGTATTAGATATAATTGAGGAACAATTAGCAAGTTTTCATTTAACTCAATCAATTTTTTTTTTAAAAATGACAAAAACTGGATGAAACAAGCAATCAACACTATGATTGACTGTAATTGAAATGTTGAATTACTTCGATTTAGCTAAATATTATATAGGATTGAGTAAATATTTTTACTAAATTTTGATTCAATTCAATCATTTTTTATATAAAATAAATGCAATTTCGTCAAAAAATTAGACAATTTTTGTATGTAATTTAGGACTTTTTTTATATTGTTTAAAAGATATTTATAAGGTACATTAACCTGTAGTTTGTATTGATAGACCATATATATAGGTTGACCAAATAACTAAATTAGGTGTATGCATAAATTATTTTTTATTTTTTACAAAACAAACCACTAAGTAGACTTAGTGGATATTTTATTAGGAAATCAAACAAAAAGAAACGCAAAAAAAAAAAGAGTCTTAAAACAACAAGCAAAAACAAATGTCAGCTAAGAAGCCTACCAAAAAAGCTTTCTAGGTCCATGCTATGTATGTATAAATTATATAAAAATATTAGAGGGAGATAAATTTACGGGTTTTAGGTATTGGAAGAATGAAAAGCTTAAGCATGTTATGTGTAATAAGTGCTTTGTCTTAAAGGAAAAAATTTGAAGAAAAATACCACTTATTGGAGCTAAATCTTCATTAAGAATAATTAGGACTTTTTAATAGGATTGTGCCATTTTAGGTTGTGCCTAATAGTAGTACCCATTTTTTTATTTGTTTGGTTTAATCTATTTTCTTCACTTCCAGGGCCCACTTATGCCCCTCAAGTTGATGCTATATTGGGAAATGCATTTGGATTATATGATTTTGTTGTTTTTTGTTGTAGGGCCAAAAACCACCCCACTTTTAACCGTGTGGAAATAATTAGTGAGGAAAGTATACTTTAAATTTCTTTTATGATTACATAAAATATGTTTGTATTTTATTTTGTTTGTATTTCTGTATCATAGTTCAGTTCTTGATGGATTGTATTGTAGACGCAGTTTTAATTAGGGAGAAGGGGAAAGAAAGAAAACATACCGAGTGAAGAGAGCTCTTTAAATTTTCTGAATTTATTAATTACTCCTGTTTTGATGTTCTAAAAAAAATTACTCCCTCTGTCTTAATTTACTGGGTCACTTTTCATTTTACATTTTTATTAAGAAATCATAAATAAGAAGGATATTTTTACTAATTTACCCTTATCTCTCTTAAATTAATTGCACTTCAATCAATATTGGTTACTTTAAAAAACAATTAATGTTAGGTGCAAAGTTGGAAAAACTTAGTTAATTCCATTTTGATTTTGTAAATGGACAAATATTTTGGGACAAATATTTATATTAATGTGATCAACTAATATGAGACGGAGGGAGTATGTTTTTACTTAAATAAAATAATATACTTACTTGACAAGTCTCTATTCATCAATATTATTTCTATTTTCAGTTCTTTTGTGGATAATTTTGAGATTGTGTAAAATCGATAGGGACCTCAAAAATATAATATTAACGTAAAATGCACATAAAATAATGTATTAACATAAAATCATAAGATTATGTTAATATTATATGTTTTTGGTATTATTTTCTTAATGATAATTAGTTATCTTAGTCTTTATAATCGTTTATTAATAACTTGTGCAATGTCCTAAATTAATTATGAAAAGAATATCGATATATTCGGAATAAAATAATGCCTTAACTAAGATAATAAAGACTAAAATAACTAATGCCTTGACTAGTATTTCTTTATTGACTAAAATAACTAATGCCTTGACTAGTATTTCTTTGTTCTTTGAATATGTCACAATTTGAGCTCAAAATATGTTACACTGCATGGACCTGTAGGCTCTAAATTGTAACATATTCAAAGAATAAAGAAATACTAGTCAAAGCATTAGTTATTTTAGTCTTTATTATCTTAGTCAAGACATTACTTTATTCTGAATATGTCGAGATTTTTTCATAATTACTTTAAAACGTCACACAAGTTATTAATAAACGATAATAATAAGATAACTAATTGTCATTAAAAAATTAATATTATAGCTGAAAATTATTTCCACACAATCGCAAATTACCCACGGAAGAACTGAAAATATAAATAATTATTTCCACACAGCTAAAGTGGGGTAATTTTTGGCCCTACAACAAAAAACAACAAAATCATATAATTCATTTCCGTATATAACATCAACTTGAGGGGCATAAGTGGGTCCTCGAAGTGAAGAAAATAGGATAAACCAAACAAATTTAAAATAAAGGAGCTCATAGAGTTTGGTGGGAAAGGTGCCTCTCAGCCAAAGGTAATTCTTATTGAGCACTAATTTTTAGTGCGCACGCACAAAAGGTATTGTTGTCACTTTTTTATTTAATGGGTTATTTTGGTCTTAAATTTCACTTTTTGAGTTATTTAAGTTGCGGACTCTAGTAGTTGGTGGTGATCGTAGATGATGGAGGTAACTAATAATATCATGCACTGTGGCTTGGTGTTATAGTGATGGAGAGGGATGATAGTTGTACAGTAATAAGTGGTGATAGTACCTGACAGCAAAGATGATCGTTCGTGATTACTGGTTATGGAGGCTACTGGTAGAGGTGGTTTAATATAATTAGTAATGGTGAAAACTGATGGTAGAGAAAGTTGATCGCGGTGGCCGATAATAGAGATGGTTGGTGGTAGTACGTTAAATAATTGGTGGTGATGGCGGCCGTAGGATATCATGGTTGATATTAGAGGTGGTTGAGGTTAGTGGTAAAAAGTTATTATTACAAGAATCTTCAAATAAATATTTTATTAATTTTAATATTCTGTACGATGTTTGAATACTTATTTTGACCCTTTCTAGTCCTCTCTTTTTGCTTTCTTGGTGACTCGAATCGATAATCTTCAGGTTAAAGAAGGAAGGGGTTTACCATCTACATAACCCCAATAATTCAAAACTTATTACAAGATCGAAAAGTGATTATAAAAGCTTAACGAATTAAAATATGAATAGTTCATACCCCAATCGAGTAAAAGTAAATGGAAGTCAAGTCGTCTAACCAAATATAAAATGGCATCAAGGAAATAGGACTACAATGTGTTGCACACAAATTATATCAGCGACAAAACGTGCGTCCTTTTCAATTCTTCGATATTTTGTCTTATGGTATTATTTAGTAGTTAGAAATATATGGTCCTAAAAACCGTGCCGGCAAGGGATTGATGCATGTCATTCACGTCTCTATCTTGTCTCAGGCTGTCATTTCGGTCGTTTGGTTTGAGGATACTTATACTCCCTCCGGATCCAAAAAAATAAAAATAAAAAAATATCCACTTAGTCATTTATACACCTCTTAAGAAAATATTAACTTCTAGATAAAAATAGATAATTTAAATAAACTATCTCTAATTAAATAGACATTGAGATTTAATCATATAACATTTAATAGGATCAAATCTGAAAAAATAAAATTAATTCGTTCTTAATTTGATAAGTGGACACTCTTTTTTATCTAAGAAGAAAAAGTCAAGTGGATACTTTTTTTTTTATCCGGAGGGAGTATTAATTATGTTGGAATTAGTGATACATAGATTAATTATCTTTGGGATAAGTTATCTTGGTATTATTTCTTATTAATTGTTTGATTCGTTTATTAAAAATAACGTGCATTGCATAATTTCTAAAAAGAAGATGTTTGTTTACGAAAATATCCTCATGTTTTAGGGACCTCATGGTATTTTTGTCATTTTCATTGTTTTATTTAGGGATAACTAATCCTGAAACTATTATTCCACTATCTAAAGAAATAACTTATTCCGATACTATTTCTAATCCTTATATAATTTATTCAAGATTAATAACCAAACAAGAAATAAAAAGTACTAAATTTTTATCTCAGGATTATTTATATTTGTCCGACGTATCAAACGACCCGTTAAGGGACAAAGTTTTTGTACGTCTGGTTGTGCAACAACCAATGTATGTTGAGTAGTGAAATTTGTTGTGTGAGATCATGACAGGTGTAAAAGAAAAGAAAAATAAGGCGTATCCACTGTAAATGTAAGGAAGTTAAGAAAAGGTGAATTTTCAACGGATTTTTTTGACAAAATCCATTGAAAATTGGCATGGTTTCCTATAGATTTTTCGTCGGAAGTCTGATATTTCCAAGGGTGTTCCGACAGTAATGTCGCTCGAAATATCACATTTTTAGTAATGTTTCACACTAATTATATGTCAGCTCTATTACAATAGATAATCTATCATAGGTTTGAGATTACAAATTTCAACTTTGAAGAGGGAGAAAATAACAATTCAAACGAGTTAGAAGTGGATCACTAGTGCACCCTATTTAGTTCAAATGTTCAATATAACAAATTTAATAAGACTTGCATATTTATAGTCCACACGCTTGTGATAATGGAGAAATCTAGATACGTATAACCAGGGGTGGACCAACATGGCGGGGTGGGGGCCACGTGTTCCCTTTAATTTCGAGAAAAACTTTGTGTATATATGTATATAACTTGAAAAACTACTATATATTTAAGAGGACCCTTCGAAAATATATGTTCAAGTTGATCAATTGGTGAGCATGCCTCTTAACTCTTTGTGCATAAGCGCGCGACTCAAGTTTGAGTCCAGACTACAATTTTTTTAAGATGACATTTAAAAAGAAAAAAAAAAGGAACAAAACATGTTGCTGGCACGTTTCGAACAAGGAACCTAACGTGTATAACTTGACACCAAATCACCAGGCCAACGAGCGAGTTCTAAACAATTATGCCATTTCATTTATATATTTTTTTCATCGGTTCTATTGGTGTTTAACAAAATTTTCAAATGGTGCAATGTTGCAGAAAATTATGATTAGAGATGGACCTCAGGATTTGAAGTCGATGCTTTGACTAACGTGCATCTTCCTTTGATGACGTCTCCAGCGTCTTAAAATCCTGGGTCCGCCTCTGCGTATAACTATGGCAAAATAATAAAAGTTATTCAAGTAGCTGTTAGGGTTTAGCAAAATAGAAAAAAAAAAAAAAAAGTACTCCCTCTGTTCCAGTTTTTGTGAACCTATTATTATTTGGGGAGTCTACTAGGTGGTTCTTTAACTACGTTTTTCTTACATTTTTTCTAAATTATTTGAATTATAAATTATCATGACCTATAGTACTTTTTATGTAGTTTCGAAATATATAAATTTTATTTTACAAACTTGAAAAATTTATATCAAAATTTATAATCAAATTTATAAAATTTGACCCTTTCACACCTATAAAGTTCACATAAATTGAAAGGGAGAGAGTAGCTGCGGCTACCGAATAACGTTACATCAACAATTTCTTGCCTTTTTTTTTTTTTTTACACCCTACAGAAAAGAATTGAAAAGTTCCAAGTATGAGAATTAAACTTAGAGGTAAGGGTCAAAACACACCTTAACTATCACTGTTTTTCAAGTTTCATATCTAACTATCAGAAGATTGAGAAAACTACATAAATTATCACTATCTAGTTTGCAAAACACACCTCAAATTATTCTTGAATGGCATGTGATTTACAGTTTCCATTTTATATAAAAATGTTACTAAGTGTTGTCCACGTGGATAAATAATGTCACAATGGCACCTACATGGAAATTTTAAAAAAAAACTATTTTTTTAAAAAACAAACTGAAAAATAATAATTTTTGTAAAAAAATATCAAAATTGTAGAAAATTAAAAAAAAGAAGTTAAAAAATGGAAAAGTTATTTTTTAAAAAAAACCGATTATTTGGTTTTCATATTTTTTTAAAAAAAAAAATCAACTTTTCCATTTTTTAAATCATTTTTTCTGATTTTTACGATTTTTTTTACAAAAATATTATTTTTTCATATTTTTTTAAAAAATCCAGATTTTTTTAAAATGCTGATTTTTTTTTTAAAAAAATTAATACAGTTTTTAAAAAAAAATATACAGTTTTTTTTATAAAAAATATTATTTTTAAATTTCCATGTAGATGCCACCACAGCATTACTTATGTCACGTGGACAATTTTTTTGAGAAAATTTCAACTTCACTTGCCTTTTGGAGAGTTAGTTCATACATTTAGCCAGTGGCGGATCCAGAATTTTCATTCAGGGTGTTCGAAAAAAAAAAAAAAACTAAATATACACTGTAATTTTTTGCTAAGGGTGTTCAAAAGTTAATATATGCACATAAACACAGAAAATTTACCCTATATATACACTGTAATTTTTTGCCGAGGGTGTTCTGGTGAACACCCTGGCCCCCAAGTAGATCCGCCCCTACATTTAGCTCAGGCGTGTTTTGCAAACTAAATAGTGATAGTTTAGGTAGTTTTCTCAACCTTATTATAGTTCAGTTATGAAACTAAAAAAAAGTAATAGTTAGAGTGTGTTTTTGACTCTTATCTCTTAAACTAGTTATGTGAGGCCGTCTGTATAAGCCCGAGCCCAAACTCAAGATATAAAAGCAGATATTTTAACTAAAGAAATATAATTTGTGTTAGTACAAGTGTACAACAACAACAACCATATACCCATTGTAGTCCCACAAGTGGGTAGTTATATAAAAGCAAAATTTTCATTCCACTCCTTTAATATTTTAACTTCCATTTTGATGAAATTATTTAATTCAAATCAAATTTGGAACTGTAATTTGACATTATAACTTATGTATCCTAATTTTCAAGTTATTTAGTTCTAAATAAATAATCTATACATAGTTAATGAACTTTTAAGATAAATACATAATTTAACTTGTGCGACGGATGGGCTCCTCTCTTAATTAGGGATTAGGGGTTCGAACATGGATATGGAAAAAAATCTCTCGGAGAAAGCGCTCCCGAATAGGCGCGATGCGAGTGCGAATTATCGGGATTAATTGGGCTCAAATGCGGATATCGAGCACCAATCAGAAAATCAAAGAACGTGAAAAATGAGGTAGGAGGTTCGATAGTTTTTGAAAAGTAGACTTTAAAAACAAAAACAAAAAAATTGACATAAATAAATAAGATTAGGACCTAAAAGTAATTAATTAAAAAAATTTGAAAATTATTGTAAGGACTATAAAAGTCCCCAGGCTCAATAGCTTTTGAAAAGCAGACTTTAAAAACAAAAAACAAAAAAATTAACTTAAATAAATAAAATTAGGACATAAAAGTAATTAATTAAAAAGTTTTTAAAAAATTAGGAAATTATTGTGAGGACTACAAAAGTCCTCACATTCCCTCTTATATATAATAGTAACTTACTAATGTCTATATCAATTTGAACATTAACTTTGTAATCTTTTTTCAAATAAAATTTTTATAATCAGTAATCAGATAAAAGTACTATAAATTAAAAAAGAAAATTCCCAATTACGTGACATTTATCTTTTAATTTGGTCAGAAAAGAATGAGATCTCGTTTTAATTTGGTGAGAAAAAAAATTGATATCTTGTATTAGTTGGATCTAACCTGTGGTGTACTGATTGTAGTGTCAATACCAGTTTCAACAGCTATCAATATTTAGAAATAATTAAATTCTAAACTTATATTTTTAACTGTAATGAGATAGTTTATACCACAAAAACTCTTATGATATATTTTAGAAGATACATTATTTTTAAAATTATTCATATAAATTCAGTGCACAATTAAAATACTCGCATAAATTGAGACAAAGAATAATTTTTTTGAAAAAATGTGATCAAGAATTTAATTATTTGACGCTTTAAATTATACTAACATCAAAATATAAATGGATACAGAAAGAATGATGTTTTGAAGGATAAGGTCGGGGTCCATAAATTGCCTTGAAGTGCTTTATTAGTGTGTGTATATATATATATATAAAAGATTTCCTAAGGCCCCGTTTGGCCATAAGAATTATTCATTTTATTTCGAATTTTTTTTCACTTTTCTCCAGTATCAGCATTTGGTCATGAAAATTTCAAATACAACTTAAAGTTGTGTTTTGGAATTTCAAAAACAAGAAAAAATTATTTTTCAAAAGTTTTGACTTTTTTCACAATCAAAATAACTATATTTTAATAAAAAATACAATTTCAAAAATTATAACCAAACACAATTTCAACTCCAAAATTTCAAAAAAAAAAATGAATATGTTTTTGGTTTATGTGGCCAAACGCCTACTAAAATTTAAACCACACACATGAAACGTGTACAATCGGATGGGGGACCTACTTAGAGGTGTGGGGTCCACCAATGAAGAGAATCTGAGTTCTTATCTGCAAGAACGTAATTAGTGCTGGGATTTGTTGTTCTTATCGATATTTATTTTTGGATCGGATTAATTTGAATTCGAGCCAATTTTTTTTATCTTAATGTGAGATGTTTTATATGAAAAGAATATTCATTTTTAATGTATGAATTCGAAATCTCTAATTAGAGATGAACACTATGTATTTACTTCATCAACATAATATTTGACAGTGGAACTGTTTCGTAGTTAGTTAGAGTTATGCATGTATTTGTAATATAGAGATTAATTACAAGGAATCTATATATTATTTTATGTAGAGATTAGTTATGCAGAGTTTAGCTGTTTATTTATTTATTTATTTATTTATTTATCAGTTATTCATGTATTATTTCGCCTTCTATCTTGCATAAAATAATACATTGATTCCCTCATAACTTATGCAGATATTAGTTAGGGAGATTTCTAAATTGCAAATCAAACACCATATTATTTTTTACATAAATAACTTACTTCCTAACCAACTATCAAACGTGGTATTATGCAGGATTAATACCTGCATAAATCACCTCCAGACCATCTACCGAGCCGACCCCATTAATTCACATCAGCTTTTCAAAGCCCTTTCTTTTCTATTTTTAGCCGTTGAGCGGATCTAATCTTTTTAGAGTAAATTCTCTAAAAGATCACCTATGTATTTAGAATTGCCTTCTAATATCATTTTTATTTATTTTTTAGGACTAGAATATTACTCGATTATTACTATTTTCCTCAAAATATACTAAATACATAAAACCTCTTTCTCTCCTAGTTGACATGCCATGTCATATAAAATTTTATTTTTTAATAATATATTTTACTCATCCAATCCATTTAACTCAACTCAACCCAAATTCATTTGATTCAACATAAACAGAACTTTGCGAGAAAATAACCCTTTATAAAGATTCAAACAACTACTTTTCTAAAAATTATTTTTGAGAATTATTTAAAATATTCAAGACAGCCTTTAGTACTCGTTCCTCACAAATATTGCCAGTGATTATGATTTTTTCCCGCTGGATCGCATTTCATTATGGTTGCTATATGAACGCGTAGAGTATTTAATCCTTGCTAATTACAAAATCTATAATTCATGATTTGGCGTTTAGTTGCGTAATCTTTCTCATTTTGTATCATATATTTTCTTTAGAAAGAAAACGTATAATTTCACCAGAAAAAAATAAATAAATTCAATGGCAGCAAATGCACCCTATGTGTCTCAATCTTACATATTAAAAAAAAATATTAGATAATTGGTTATATTTTTGCCTCAGATTCTCACAGATTCACTTATCACTATAATGTTTGTTATTGTGAAGTTTGCATCAAATGTTTTGCACGTTTTTTTTTTTTAATGGGAATTCTACATAAATGACTAACATTTAGGGGTTTTAAATTGGACATAGCTATATTTTAGCTAATTACATTTCGTAGCTACAGTCATGCGCTACAGTAGATTGTATTCAAAAATCGAATTGTATTCAAAATTCGGTTGAGTCAAATTTCGCTGTATTCAAGTCAGATGTTTTTAACTAAGTTGTATTCAAGTCAAATGTATTCAACTCAACTGTATTCATTAGTAGCTATTTTTACATTGTATTCACTTTATTATATTTAAAATCGGTTGCATACAAAAAAATATCCTTCAAAATTCAAGAATAAAATACACCCCAAACACAATTTTGCACTAAAATTTAACGGATACACTCAAATGCTAAATACAAGAAATAAAATATACCCCAAACACTGGATTGTATGCTAAAAAGTTAATGAATACACCAGATTGTATGTTAAAAAAATCATTGAATACACTCATAAAGAAACACTATTTTCCAGATCCGGCACCGAAAAATGTTTTCAGATCCGGCAAAAATTAATGAATACACCGCTACGTGTAAGTTCTGAAGGCCTAAAGTTAAAGACCAACCTATTTGAAAAGAAAATATTAAAGACCAAATCTTTTGGAAGGCAAACCGTGCAATTTCTTCAAAACTTGCTTTTTTCCTATTAGATGTAGCAAAACGGAGAAGACAATTGATGCCGGTCAGATCTAGACGGAGAAGACGACGAATACTCAGAGAAGACGGAGAAGACACCGGAGAAGACGGCTGGGCAGCGGCGGTGGTGTGGTTTGGCAGTAGTGTGGAGTTGTACAGTTGGCCAGAGAAGACGGCTGCTCCGGTTCATTGGAGCTAGAAGTTCCTCGTCGGAGCAGTGGGGGAAGAAGGGAGAGAGAGAGAGAGACGAGAGGGTTGGGTTGGAAGTGAATAATGTGATGATGGGTATTCTACCGTATATATATATATATATAGAGCTATTAATTGTATTTAACATATTATTTTTAGCTATAGGATGTAATTAATCTAAACTATAGTTATTAAATCTAAATATATACTAGAGCTAGTTATGTCATTTAATTGTGCCATGTAGTTATCTTTTTTTGTTGAACAATATGCCAATAGTACTCAAAGTGCGGCCTCAAAAACATAAACAACTTGTTCCACAAAAAATGAGAAAAGATTCAACTTTGTCAATGTCTTGCGGTGATATGTTTTGAAAAGCTAAAAAATTTACTTAGGCTTAATGCATACGCAGTCTCCTAAACTTGTCATTTTTTTTCATTTTGGCACCTCAACTAAGTGTTGTTCCTATTGAACTCCTGAACTCGTCCTCAAATGTGTCTATCAAAGCCTCTAAATCTGATTTTTATTAGAAACAAAAATTAAATTGTGGTAATGAAGGTGAAGTAATATTTTAGATGTGTGGTAAGCTATTCTTTAGGTCATGGATGTGTCAGTTTCTGCTGATTCTGTTCTTCCACTCCTAGCTTAATTAAGAGTTTACTCTTTTTTCTCCTCTCAATTGCTGCTAATCTTAACTATAAGTTGTCATAATTAAATTAGAATATATATTAGCATGTTGCTACATTGAAGATCGAATCTTTGTGTAAGTCAGATTGTGTTTGATAGACACATATGAAGACGAGTTCAGGAATTCAATAGGAACAACACTTAATTAAGGTGCCAAAATGAAAAAAAAGGGACAAGTTCAGGAGGCTGTATATGCATTAAGCCATTTACTTATATTCAGTATTTATGTCAACTCAGTAAATGTCATTATATGTGTTTTCACATACACTCTTATCATTAAATTATAGTATTCAATTCCTTGACTTTTTCATTTTTTCTATAGTTTAATGTAAACATTAAGTGTGGATAAATTTTAAAAAAATTTACTCCAATAACCAGTAAAAAGATATTTCGTCCGCCTAGTTGTATCCCTTTATAGCCGATGTAAACGTATACTTAATGTATGAGCAAAGTATAAAGAATATATTAATTGTATAATTAATGTATACTATAGACATACTGATTATACAATAATTAATGTGTAGAAATTATTAAAAAAAAAAAAAGGCCAATTCTCAGAATTGCCCTTCTTTTGGGGTGGTCTTTAAATTTTGCCCTTCAGCTAAAACCCATGGGTTCCAGGTTCGAACCCCCACTTAGTCAAAAATTTAAAATAAAATTTGCAGGCGAAATTTAAATTTATTTATGTCCCCACCGTAAGATACATTTGTTAAGGAATTATAAAGTTATACAAACCCGATACTTATGCCTTATGGGCGGACTTGGCATAAGTATGCGGTCCAGATAACTTGTAGTCCTTCACAAGTTTATACGGTCCGGCATACTTATGGGCAAACTTTTAATGGGTAAACTTTAGATTAAGGTTTTAACTAAAGTCTTTTCCTATCATGCCTTATAAGGCAGACTTTAGTTAAGTGATAAGCTGCAAATATGCTATAAGCGTATAACTTTTCTTAAGACATAGACTTTATCTTATAAGAAATTTTTTTAGTTATGCCTTAAGGAAAAGTTCCGCCATGTATAGGCATACTTTTATTGTGCGCGCGCGGGGGCATATTTTCTTTTAATCGTGCGCTTTAATTAAAAAAAAAGTCCGCCCCCCATAAGGCATAACTAAAAAACTTTGAGTTAAGGTTTAACTAAAAATTAACTAAAAGTTTGCCCATAAGTATGCCGAACCCGATATAAACTTGTTAATGAATTACCAAAGTTATGCGGACCTCCGCATACTTATGCCAAGTCCGCGCATAAAGTATGAGTATGCGGTCCGAGATAACTTTGGTAATTCCTTAATAAGTGTATGCCCGGTCTGGCATACACGCGACCCAAACCTTGCCTTGCAATTTTTTTTTTTTTAATTTATGTTTGAGCGGGGGTTCGAACCCAGAACGTCATGATTTCTGCGTGAACGCTCAGGGTTGCAACGCGAAGGGCAAAAATTAAAGACCAACAATATGAGGGGCATAATTTAAAGACCACAAATATAAGGGGAAAAATTTAAAGACCACCCCAAAAGAAGGGCAATCCGCGGAAAAAAAAAAAGGATCTGGCTTTTTTTTTTTTAAATGGACCCCGCTCCAGACTGTTGTGCAGTGTAAAAAGGTTGACTCATACCAATGCACTTTTTTGGCCACTTTTGAATTTTGTCCATCTTTTTAAGGACCCGTTTGGTCATGAGAATTATTCACTTTTTTCGTTTTTTTTTCTTTCACTTTATGATGTTTGGCCCCAAGAATTTCAAATATTTGAAATTTAAAAAACAATTAAAGTCTTGTTTTTCACCTTTTTCATTTTGTCCAATTTCTAGACCATTACTTTTGTTTTTCTGTTTTCAATGTTTACCTTAAAAGTATTTATTTTGCTCAATTTTTACCCTAAAAGTTCATACAACTTTTTTCACTGGTCAGAGGCAACTTATGTTGCTCAGTTGCTCTCCACTCTAACAACATTCAACATCATGTGCTAAAAGTCTCTAAAAAAAAAAAAAAGAAGCCGGTGGGTTTTGCAACAAATCCATATTTAGAGATGCTATATTTTAGTGTACACCAGTAAGCCTGTCAGTTGCAGCCTTTCGATGGAAAGAAACCATCATCCATAAGTTGATCTCGACTATAGTTGCTATATTTATCGCACTGGTTATGTTTATTGATTGCTTTGTTTGGTTTTGTTAGTTCTTAGAAATTGGGATATAAATCATATTTCATGTTTTAAAAAAAAAGTACATTTCAACAACCAAGTATTAGTTTCAAAAATTATGGTCAAACACAACTCCAACTTCAAAAATTCCATAAAAAAGTGAAATATTTTTTGGTTTATGATATGATTCTTTGAGTTAACAAAGACCCAATCTACCAAGATCTTGTTCTTGAAACGATTTGATGGGTAGATTCAACAAACGGACACATCTCAAGGTATAAGTCTCGGATTTAAGTGATTCAAAAACAAGGTGAAAGACGATAATGTGAACTATAAAAATAACTATTTACTCGTTTAAAACAAGTAAATATTCTGGGTGAAACGATGGGAAACAAGTTAAGGTTCGCTAGAACGTAATTTTAATCAAGAAACGTGTTCTTGAATGATCAAGAACCAAGAAAGTTCCTAAGTCACCACTTGAAATCAATAAATGTGATAAAAAAAATACCACACGCAACTGAAAACAAGATAAAGACTATCACCATCTTGCTTGGAACCAAAAACAAGGATAAAGAACAAGAAATAGGAAAAATAACTCTATTGCAAATTTTAGGTTAGGAAAATATTTTATTGATAAACTTTATGAATCTCTAAACGCTCTCTACAATCTCCACAATCTTTCTTTTCTCTTGTTATGAAAATAGCTAGCAACATCCTATTTATAATAGTATAAAACCTACTTTAACTCAAAACAGGAAAACCTATTCTATATTAATATGACTATAAATCCTAACTAAATATGGATTAAAATATCAAATTTTAACTAATTTTGGTTTCCTATAATTTTGAATTATTATTTCCAACATTCTCCTGTAATTCAAAATTGTATATCTAATTCTTGATCAACTTGTCACCATTTTCAAATTGCTAAGGCACTTTTTTCCAACCCATCAATTGTCGAAGCACTTTCTCTTCAACTGTCACTCACCATCTTCCAATTTTTGTTGAAGTACTTGTCTTCAACCTCGTTGATGCACTTGTCACCAACACCTAATGTTGTTGAATCACTTGTCTTCAACCCCGTTGATGCACTTGTCACCAACCTTCAATTTTTGTTGAAGCACTTGCCTCCAACCCCGTTGATGCACTTGTCACCAATACCAAATTTTGTTGAAGCACTTATCTTCAACCCCGTTGATGCACTTGTCACCAACACCAATTTTTTTGTTGAAGCACTTGTCTTCAACGCGTTGATGTACTTGTCACCAACACCAAATTTTGTTGAAGCATGTGTCTTCAACCCCTTTGATGCACATGTCACCAACACCATTGATGCACTTGTTACCAACACACAATTTTTGTTGAAGCAGTTGTCTCCAACCCCGTTGGTGCACTTGTCACCAATCCTTTTTTTTTTTTTTTAACCTACTTCTCCAATTTCTAGAGAAGATTGTTCCTTTCTCTTGTGCAAATTTGTTTGCACCTCTTGAAACTTGCAATATTTCTTTTAAATCATTCTCAGCATGATTATTTTTTATGCATATTTCATTGGCCCAATGTTTGCCAACATATTCATTGGCCAGAGGGGCGGCATATATAGGTTATAGGCGCCCGCCGGCAGGGGAAGTTATTTGATTCTTTACCAGGATCTTAGAAGCTCTAATACCAATTTGAAGAAAAATATTTTAGTGATAAACTTTATGAATATCTAAACGCTCTCTACAATCTTCACAATCTCTCTTGTTTTCTCTTATTATGAAAATAGCTAGCAGCACCCTATTTATAATAGTATAAAACCTCCTTTAACTTAAGAAAACCTATTCTTATATTAATTTGACTATAAATCTCAACTAGACATAGATTAATATATCAAATCCTAACCATTTTTGATTTCCTATAATTTTGAATTATTATTTCCAATAGTTTCTATAGCCAAACGCCAACTAAAAGTCAACCTTACATACAAAACAGTAGAATACCATTCTAACGTTAGCAATAACCTAGAAAATTTTAGACTCTGGTCTAATAAAATTTTCAGTTTGCTCAATCTGTAAAATTTGGTCTAAAAGGTCCACAAACTTGCAAGAGAAATAAAAAGTGAGTCATTTATTAAATAATTGTTCCAAAATATGATTACCGACAAAAATTTCTGCTGTAAAGCTTCTCAAGTTTTTACCATTCAAAATGTTGTCCTCTTACTTGGGATAATAACTCCTACTGGTTTAATTTTTGTGTGATGTTTCTATATTGAGAATATTTCATTATTTACTATACTTTAGAGCGTGATTATGAAACATAGCTACAGTTTGCGTATTTACAAAACGTAGCTATAGTTGTGCATACAATAGCTATAGTTTAGAGTTGTATCAGTGCATCATTTGTTGAGCTAAAATTGCGGATATTAGACGTATCACCGCTTATTGTATCTGCTAAAATCGTGTGATAGAGCTGTATCAGGCGGATATCAGTTGTATTAGCGTATACTGTATCAGCTGAAATCCCGCGAAAAAGTTTTATCAAAAATGCAATTACACATGTACTGTGTATTTGTTACAAAATCGGAAATATCTTTTGTAATTTTTTGGAACGATAGTTATGTATCACAAATACAATATAAATATTTGCCACGTCGTGTAATTTTTCCTTTCTAAAGGGATTATTATTGGACCTACTTCCATGGCCTTGACTAGTTATTGGCGCGGGCCCATGTATGAAAAGAGCGACAGATTGACAAACGGTCCAAACTTTATTGTTTGCAAGGGTAAAAGTTAGTTGGAATAACACTTTGATGATTACAAATATAAGGTATAATTTATTTGTAATTAAAAGATAATCACAATTTCATAAATCATTGGAATATAATCATTTTTTAGAATCCATGAATCTGTTATAAATTTCGAACTTAAAAATGAAACTTCATCCTAATTAGTGGTGGATTTAATTTAAGTAATTAAGGGTGCTTACCTTAAAATTAACAAAATATATTCTTTGGGTGGAATTCGAACTTGGCTCTGGCTTGCGCTAAACCAAAGCTACAACCTTTTAACTGGAGCACCAAGATCTTTTATTCCTTTTTAGGTGCTATTTATTATTTTCTACCAAAATTTCAATATATTCTATATGTCTACATAGAGTATCCGCTACGGTTAATGGATGCTTGAGCACCAAAAAGTAGTACATGGGTCCACCCCTAATCCTAGTAACTTAAATAAAATTCAGGATACTATCATGAAATTTCACTTTTCAGAATTTGAAATCCATGAGAATATCAATATTTTAGATTATCATGGTGTGTTCGCATTAAAAGTGATTACATTTTAATGAATTTGTAAGAATTGGTTATTTTTTAAAAACCGATCCGAAAAGTGGCTAGATTGTAGTCACAAATATATTTACTTGCTCCTACTCATTTTTTGTGATTTGATTAGGTAATTAAAACAATAATACACCCAGTGAAATTTCATAAAGTAGGGTCACAGACCATATCCCTACCTTGGGAGGTAGAGAATTTCCGATGGAGGGGTAGTTAAGAAAGAAAAAAATACTTTTAAAATTTGTTGTTTAAAATAAATTGTAGACCTTTGTATTGATCATAAATCAACACATTGAGATTAAAATAAAAAGCGAAAAAATTAAGTGGAACGGAAGGAGTAAATTACAAATATTAAAAGTGGAAAAGTTACCTATACCGAATAATCAACACGTAGAGAATTTGTACAGTTTTTGTTTGTAAAGTTTAATTACAAGTAATCTATATCTATATCAATATCAATAAATAAATATATATATATATATATATATATAATAAAGCTAAGCATAGACATGTGACACTTATCTATGGTCAGCATTTGCATTTTTCTCTCTCTTTTTTTTGACATCTTTTCTATCTTTCCCTCATTTTCTAATTGATTAACTATATTCTACCTTATTTAATCAATAAAATCATTTAATTCATTTCAGTTACATATGGCTTTTTGTTTTCCATAATTGATTACTACTCCCATTTAATTAGCTACCCGTTTAGGTCTGGTAAGGAATATCTAAAAATAAAAAATAAAATAAAAAAGAACTCAAAATTTTGCTAATTCCAACATCTTTGGCAAATTCCTTCTTCTTCGGCAAATTACTTCTTCTTCTTCTTCTTCTTTTATACATATTGGAATTTGGGGAAGGATCTGAAGCAGTCCAGTGTGATGGGTTCTTCAAATTGTGTGAATTCCATTTTGGTTTCACTGTATTGCCATTTCTTTTCTTTGTTTTATTTTAGGTGTGCATGCATTTTGATGGAATAAGCTGTTGATTTAGCGGAATAAATTTTGAGAGGTATACTTTTGAGGGATATTTTTCAAAGTCGTGTTTATCAACAATAGGTTTGCATCATCCGAAGTAAAGAGACTTCTTCGTATTTTGCGATGTTAATGAGAATTATTTGTTCTTGGAATAACTACATCATATTTGAGACACATGGAAAAAATATTCTTATCTTCTGATTTTTTTTTTTTTGGTAATTCATATTTTCTTTACCCATGTGACAGTAAACTCTATTGTAATTGTATTTACATTAATAGTATTTTATTTATCTATATATATGATAATTTTTTTTAGGAGTGATATGTTTCTTGAATGTTCATTTTGACAATGTTGTGCTCTGTTGCAAAGATATAGTGTGAATACGGTATAGTTCTTTTAGTTTTTTGTGTTCAATTTGTTGTGGCCATTATTGTAGATCAGAGAGATTTTGCAAAAAGAAAAATTGTTTTCCTATTGATATTTGACATTCATTAGAGATAATTTGCTATCTATTTGCAGATCAAAACCTTCCACGCCCCCCGCTGGATTTACAGATTGTACTTTTCCCGTTAGTCCATATAATTTGCTATCTATTTGCAGGTTTACTGAAAGATCAATATTGAAGCATGGTGAGCATTTGCCTCAAACACGTCATGTGGGCATATAACATTATTATTGTACTTTTTATTATTTGCATTTGTATGATATAAGGTTTCTTGTTTCCTTCATCCTCAAATAGTTGAACACTTCTGTAGGATGGAAATGAATGTATATCATCATGGGTTCTTTGATTTGTAATTGAAAGTTTAAAATTTTTATAAAAACGTCGGCGAGAACATATTGTACGTTATGTGCTGAATATAACGGTGGTAGTATTTTTTTGGCCAAAAAAAAAATCATCTTTTGGCCTTTTTTTTTTTGCTCCCCTTTTAATTCACGTGGTCTCTTTATGTTCATCTTTTTGCCCCTTTCAGTTATTTTTTTTTTTGAAACAACTATTAAAAAAAATGAAGATAATTTATTTATCTCTTAGTTAAAAGTCATTTTCATTAATTTATTTCCTAATTAATTTGGATATACCAAAAGAACAAAATATATGAACGCTATGATTCCTCTCGTCAGCGTAATGGAATAATCAATTGTCTTTGCATGTGTATGTTTTGCCTTATTAATTGTCTTTCGATGTTGTATGTTTTACCATATATACTTATCTTATGGTTAATTTTAGGCAATCAATAATTTTCTTTAGATAAATAAGAAATTTCGTAACGTAAATTTTTTAATTGATGTACAAGTTGTATTAGAAAAGATCAGCTTCCAAAAAAAAAAAAAAAAAAAAAAACAAAAAAAAGTGAAAAAGTGAAAAAAGAAGTAAAAACAGGGTTTTAGGTGTTTTCCAAATTTCAAATACAACATTTGAAATTTGCATGGCCAAATGTTGATTTTCAAATAAAGTGAAAAAAAAAATCCAGAAAAAAAGTGAAAAATTATCATGGGCAAACGGATCCTTAAAATAAAGATGGTAATTTATTTTTTACACTTCGTTAAGCGTTTTAGATATTCCGACTTGGAAAAGGTAATAGGAAGAGAAAATGATCAAAATGGTCCATAATGTAAACGGATTCGACCATTTTGGTCCTTGAGCTATACTGTATAACTTGATAAATATAGTCCTTAATATATTAAGTATAAAAAGAAGTTAATTGTTAGTCCTAATCCCTAAAGTTAAGCTAATAGTTTGTCAACATATAAGATGAAAAATTTGAATTTCCGTTGAATATTACTCCGTCCATTTCAATTTATGTGGCAGTGTTTGAATTGCGACAGTCAAAGCGAAATCACGATTTTTTTTTATATACTTTTTAAATATTTAAATTGTTAATAATTACTCCCTACGTTTCAATTTATGTGAACCTTTTCGGAGTATGAGGGTCAAACTTTATGATTTTGACCTTAAATTTTGATATAGATTTTTCAAGTTATAAAAATAAAATTTATATATTTAGAAACTACATAAAAAGTACTATAAGTCATGATACTTTATAATTCAAATAATATAGAAAACATCTAAGGAAAACATGATCAAAGAACCATCGCGAAGACTCCCCTAAATAAAAATAGGTTCACATAAATTGAAACAGGGGGAGTATAATTTATTGTGCTTTTATGTAGTTTTCAAATACGTAAACTTTACTTTTATAAAAAGATTTTATGTCTGAATGGATGGTCACGATTAAGAAATTTGACTCTCGAAATCCGAATTATGTCGCATAAATTGGGACAAAAGAAGTATTATTTTGTGTGGTAAGTTATTGTGCAATCAAAGAAAATTAACTAATTAAAGTGATAATTAATCAAAAGTACTTACGATTAGACTCTAATGACTTATCACTTATCAGACTTAACACCTTGATGCTCATCCACATTAGTTGACATGCAAGTTCCTTTTGATAGTAAAATTGGGGTTGGACTAAAGCTGCTCAACTTTAATAAACTTAAAAGGATTAAAATTGCTCGAGGGTATCTTTAAAGGGTGAAAACAAATCTACCCAATATAAGGGACAATTCTGATTAAATTTTAAAGTGATAAAATCTTACCTGATATCAACATCTCAAGAAATAACCAGGTTGGCTTCATTGACAACGGAAAAAAGTATTGCTATTAGAAGATATTGGTTATAATTTTTTTTTTTTATTAATAACCGCATCTCAAAAGATGTAAATGAATAAACTTCAAATAAAACTATATATAAATTTTCTTTAAAAATATTTAAGGTTTTTAATTAAAATTTAGGTATAGACTGCAAATTCTATCGAGTCATCTCCGGTTACATTTTGATTTTTTTCAACAAGAGAATAAAATGCAAATACATTGCGCAATTATGTTACCATGTACACGTCAAGGAGGAGCTATGGTTAAACAAGTCACATATTGAATTTATATATATGATTGGCTCTAAATTTATATAAGTTAAGACAAGGACAGAGAAAGTTGTAAATTAAACTTTGTAGTAAGCTAAAAGTAATTTGGAAAGTAGTAAGTGAATTAATATGAAATTGAGTTGATTGGCTTGTGTCTTGATAGCGATATCTGATAGGCTTGCGGGAAGGGATTACTATTGCTTTTTAGATGGCTACTCGGGGTACAATCAAATCACTATTGCCTCGGAAGATCTAGAGAAAACAATATTCACTTGTCCTTATGGGACTTTTGCTTTCAAGAGAATGCCCTTTAGGTTATGCAACGCACCTGCAACCTTCCAACGTTGCATGATGTTCATCTTCTCCGACATGGTTGAGGAGTCCATTGAAGTCGTCATGCATGACTTTTCCGTAGTTGGGGATTCCTTTGTTGAGTGCTTGGGGAATCTAGCCCAAGTATTAAAGAGATGTGAAGAAACGAACTTGGTTCTCAATTGGTAGAAATGTCACTTCATGGTAAGAGAAGGCATAGTATTGGGGCAGAAAATTTCGGAGAAGGGGCTTGAGGTTGATCAAGCCAAAATTGAAGTCATTGTTAAGCTTCCTCCTCATATCTCCATCAAAGGTGTCCGAAGTTCCCTTGGGCATGCCGGATTTTATCAAAGGTTCATCAAGGATTTCTCAAAGGTGGCCAATCCTCTATGCAAGTTGTTGGAGAAGGAGTCAAAATTTGTGTTTGATGATGCTTGCTTAAAGGCTTTTAATTGTTTGAAAGAGAAACTCAGGTCGGCACCTATCATTATTGCTCCGGATTGGTCTAAGCCTTTTGAACTCATGTGTGATACTAGTGGTTTACAATGGGAGCCGTGCTTGGGCAAAAGCGTGACAAGATCTTTCATCCGATTTACTATGCAAACAAAACTCTCAATAGTGCCCAAATGAACTACACGGTCACCGAGCAAGAGTTACTTGCCATTGTCTCTGCTTTTGAGAATTGTTGGGAACCCATGTGGTTTTTCACACCGATCATGCGGCTCTTCGCTATCTCATGGCAAAGAAAGATGCAAAGGCAAGGTTAATACATTGGGTCCTTCTATTGCAAGAATTTGACTTTGAAGTCAAGGATAGGATGGGTTCTGAAAATCAAGTGGCGGACCATTTTTCTCGCCTTGAAGAAGGTGGGCATCCATCGGATGGCCTTGAAATCAATGAATCATTTTCGAATGAGCAAGTGATGGTGGGATCACATCATATGATTCTGTGGTATGCCGACTTTACTAATATCATGCTAGTGACAATATGCCGGAAGATTTTGAATTTCCACCAAAAGAAAAAGTTCTTGAGTGATGTCCGGAAGTTCTGTTGGAATAAGCCATATCTATTCTGAGTTTGTCGACAACATCATAAAGTGGTGCATTCTCGAAGTGGAGATGATGCTTATCATTGAGGCTTGTCACTCATCACTAGTTGTGGACACCATAGTAGCTCAAGGATGGCAATTAAGGTTCTTTAAAGTGGCTTTTATTGGCCAACAATATATCAAGATGCCCATGACTTTGTTGAAAGCTTGTGATCAATGTCAAAGGCATGGGGGCATCTCAAGAAGGCATGAGCTACCAATGACACCGATTCTTGAAGTTGAATTGTTCAATGTGGGGGAAATTGATTTTATGGGTCTATTTATGAGTTCCTACAATAACAAGTACATCCTTGTGGTGGTGCACTATGTGTCAAAATGGGTGGAAGCTATCGCGCTCCCTAATAATGAAGGAAGAAGAAGTGTCACCGCATTCTTGAAGAAGTATATCTGCTCAAGGTGTGGGACTCCAATGGCAATCATTAGTGATGGAGGCTCTCATTTTTGCAACTAGTTATTCAAGACTCTTCTTAAGAAGTATATAATCAAGCATAGAGTTGCCACCCCGTACCATCCCCAAACAAGTGGACAAGTTGAAGTGTTAAATAAGGAGATCAAGAGCATACTATCCAAAACGGTAAATTCAAATGGGACCGATCGGTCAAAGAAGTTGGATAATGCTTTATGGGCTTACCGAACGGCTTACAAGACACATAATAGCATGTATCCTTATCAACTGGTGTTTGGCAAAGCTTATCTTCTTCCGATAGAACTTAAACATAAGACATTATGGGCCTTGAAAAAGTTGAATCTAGAATAGGGTGTTTTAGAGCTTAAATTTTGAAATGGGCCATGGGGTTTGAAAGTTGGGGATGACAATGGAGATGCAACCACATTTTGAGTATGAGGAGTCGCATCTCCATCGCATCTCAGCATAACCTTTCACAGTGAAGGAGGCTAAATCCCTGAGTATGCGATTAAGATGCGGTTCCCAGATTTAGTAGTGAGGATTGCAAAATGCACAATTTTGTGGTGCGTTTGCGGCCCCGCATATTACGTATGCGGTTGCATTTTCACAAATGCGGCGCCACATACTCTTCATGCGGCCGCAACCTCACCCATTTTCTCTGGTTCTTTTCCTGTTTCTTTGGCATCGTTGATTGTTTATTGGTTTCCTTTTAAACCAAAAACTCAAAAATAATCGTTAATTGCTTTCCTTTAATAAAAACAACAAAAATATTTTTGTTTTTCTCTTAGTCTAATGGATGTTGATAATACAGGATGACTTGTGACAAGTCAATTGCTCAGAAAAACCCATAAGATATCAGCAACAAGTCTGGAAGGAAGAGGAGATGACCCTCCGAGGCCCCCAAGATAAGAATGATCCACCTCAGCTGAGGATTCATCCACTACTCCCTCTAAACCTCAGCCGGTCACCCCAGCCTCGGGCACTTTTTCTGCCATTGCCTAATTATTGAAACAATAACTGGAAGCAAGGATTTGATATGAAGAGGGCCTCTGGTTTAAAGACAAGGGGGCGAAGGAGCATTATGACAACAAATGGACCATCAACCTTGAGAAGCAGATCAGTTTGAGGGGGCTCCTTGAATCGTTCCCCCGCATTATAGAGTAGCTTGAACAAAGAAAGTGGAGGGGATTCACCAAGTCCCCCGGGGTATTTATTCCACAAATCGTAAGAGAGTTCTATGCTAGCCTCGGGGCTTCTATAGGGAAGAAAAGCAATATCAGCGAGGGTGTATGATTCGAGGGGTGATGGTGCCCATATTCCACTTGGGGATCAATATAGAATATTTTGGGGAACATGGCACACCTCATCGGGAATATGAGGAGAATATTTAGAAGGATATGGTTGAGGGCAAAAGGGCTTGGTTTGATGAGATTCTTGCAGTCCTGAGTAGTACTCCTCCGTGGATTCATTTGAAGACCATCATCTATAAGGCCAGTTTCAAAGTTAAGGCCAAGTTCTAGTTATCCTTCATTAGCAGTCAGTTTTGGCCATCACAGAATGAGATATTGGTGGGTATTCAGAAGGCCGTATTGATTGCTTGCATCATAACATTATGGACAGAGCTTGGGAAACTACGAGGTTCATCCCATTCCCTTGTCTAATTACAACTTTATGCCATAGGCACAAGGTGCCACTGTTAAAAAAGGTTGATAGAGAGTGCTTCATTATTGGTGTGGTTGATATTCTGAGGACGGAGGATGAAGATAACCCGGAAAAGAAGAAGAGAAAGCGGAGAACTCAGATGATTGATTTGATAGTTGGGTTAGAGGACCTCGCGAGGCCTGCCGCTGCTACCATCCCTACATCATTTGGCACAGCTTCTGGGGTTGCTTCTACGAGCATAGCTACGGGGTCCGCGGCGGTGGACCCACACACCACAGATGCCCCGCCTCCCGGTGCGCGCCCCCCGTCAGTTGCCGATTTCTGGAACATGGTCGACACAGTAGGCTCGGTGGACTCTAAGGTTACTAAATTTATCCAAACCATTCTGTATATGATTCAGAAAGCGGTAGCGGAGTCCCACAAATAGTTGGAGATGAGGGTTATGAGTTTGGAGAAATGGGTTGAGAAGCTCAAGGCAGGTGATATTGAGCATTTGAGAGGAGTGAAGAGTGACCTCGCTCAGCTGAGGACCGATTTCTTTGCCCCCCGAACTACACCATTTGAGGCTATGGGCATTGAGGGTGCCATGGGTACTGAGGAGGCCAGCCAGAGGCAGCTGAGGGTTCGTCTGACCACACTACAGCTACAGCTGATCCACAGGGAGTTGGGGATGACGAGTATGAGGAGTTGGTTGACTTTGAGAAGTTTCCTGATGCCTTGGAGGATTTGCTCCAGACCTCCTTCGCAACCTCTGTTCAGCATGGGCATCATATTGCTCGCATTGATGAGGAGCTTGAGCAAGATATGCAGAGAGCTCGAGAACAGTCCATCAGGGATCTTATGTCCCAGAAAGGGAAGTATCCTGATGCTTCACCCGTACCAGCTGATGAAGCAACTTCTTCGCATCCCCAGATTTTAGACTCCACACCAGTTGACACTCTTTGTTGAGACTATCATTCCATCAAATGAGCCTGGTTTAGCTCTTTCTGATGCGGCTCAAGATGATGCTTGATGCATCACAAGGAGTCTCACCTCTTGTTAATTTTGTATGTTGTATTGCGGACTACGCGATATTTTTAGTTGGGGGTGGGTAGCCTTAGTCTCTCATGTGGGTTGGATATTTTGTTTTGTTTTTTTTAGTTTTGTAAGTTTGTTTTGTTCGATATTGTGGATTTTTAGTTGGTGTTTTGTTGTAATGTTTGCCCATGTTTTGTAAGTATTAGCTATATCCTTGTCTTTTCTTAGCCGAGATTCTTTTCCCAAGGATGCTAATGGTCTTTGAACATGGTGTTTTTAGATAGCTTGAGTCGGCTTGTCCTAATGATAGATATGCGGATGGTTTCTCAAGGGAATTAAGTCTTATAGGGTCGACATGACATCATAAATTATTTGGTACTAATAGAGTTAGTCTCTTGCATGTGAAGCATTTAATTGAGCCCCTCCTAATGCATAGGAAAGAATGATCTTTGTGACAACTTGTTGACTCGTTTTGTGACTCTTTACCTACTAGTTGGGTTACTTTGGATTATGAGATATTGCTCTATTTGTTCTTCCTTAGGAAGTGAAATTGACCTATCTTGACTAGTTCATATGCCATGTCTGGTATGTGTTTGGTGAATAATTCTTGTGCTTACTTTTATCATCTAGAACTTGTCCGGTTAGTCTTTTAATGCTAATTTTGATTATGTTGGTTGGAGAGATGACCTTAGGCTATCTTTGTGATTTTGAGCCTCTTTAGCCTTTCTAGCCTACCATTGTATAAATATTATCATTAGTAACCCCATTTGAGCCTATGACTTTTTCTTTGATTGCCACATTACAAGCCTTTACCCTTGTTGATGGAATTCTCTCTTTTGAACCTGTCCCTCCTTGAATATTAAAATTGTGAACATGAGGCCAAAAGCCTAAGTTGGGGGTGTTGGTATGGGTGTTGCTTGAGAAGTAGTGAAGAATTGTGTTGTGATTTTGTAAATAAATGCTTAATAATAAAAAATTAAAAAAAGGGTTTTAGCAATAATTGAGGGGAAACTACAATGCAAAGGAAAGAGCAATGTGTTGTAATGAAGAGGAAAGTGGACAAAGAGTTAAATGAACAGTGTGTGTAGTGTTCAAGGTGGGCGTAGTCACTTGTATCCCAAATACTTATCCTACCCGTCCCTAAGCCTACATTAGAAGCTTGAAAAAATCCTTATGTGATTTCCAACTGAACATTCTTGAGTTAGTGATGAATGAAAATAAGGGCAAGCATTAGTGATGAATGAAAATAAGGGCAAGCATATGGTATGATATATATTTGTTAACACTTGAATTTCTTTGTTGAGTGTGAGTAACTTTGTGTTATGTCCTATGTGTTATTGTTGTGAATATAGTGACTTTGGGACTTTCTTTCTTGTGAGGGCCTATGAATTACGATAGAGCGGTGATGTTGAAACAAATTCCAAGTTGAGTCAAATGAGAATATCTAGTAAGCTAGTGGTTTTGAGTCACTTATTGAGGCTTGACTGTTGTTGCTTGATTGTTTTGAAGCTCCATTGTATTCTTAAAATCGTATTTGGAAATGAAAGAGTTATTCAGTTAAAGAATCACATGCTTGTAGCCTAATTATTGGTACCAACCGATAGTCATATGGATTCCATGTTGTTAGTTGAGTCTAGTTTGATTCATAAATCTTGTGTTGTTTGATTGAGGACAAGCAAAAGGTTAAGTTGGGGGTGTTAATAAGTCGTGAATTTTCAGGCTTTCTACATCCACTACTTATGCTTTTTAGGAGTCATTTCAAGTATTTTTCTTTATTTCTATTATGTTTTTGTGTGTTTTAAGGTTTTGTGAGTTCGAGGGCATAAAGGGAACAAATTGGCAGAAAAAGGAGAAAAGCAATGAGAATGCGGCTAAGATGTGGAACCGCATATTCGAGATGCGGTCGCAAAGTGTTTGCACAAATCAATAGAGAGTTTACCAATATGTAGCAAGATGCGACGCAAGACCGCAAACTCCAAAATGCGGTCGCATACTCTAGCTCTGAGCAACCAGTGAATTAGACAAAGTGCACTAGAATGCGGAGTACATGCGACACTGCAAACTCCAGATGCGGTCACTTACTCCTGATGTGACCACATACTTGGCCCCGCATGTCGTCATTTAGGCAATTTTTTTACTTTTTGTTCTCTCTCTACAAATCAACTTGCCTAGGTTTTTGTGAACATTATTGAATATTCCCTGACAGACTTTATTGTTGTCTTTTAGCCATTAGTGCCATTGAGTGGTGGTTGAAGCTTTCAAGGAGAATCTTCTTCCTTTTTGTCATCTTCTTCCATTACTAATTGTGAAAGCTATGAATGTAATGATCAAGTTGAAGAGTGAACAGGAACAAAGCGATATGATATGTTGCTTGAACATATTGCTCAGGAGTTTCTATCCGACTGAAAGTGTACATACATTTAAAAAAAAATACTCGGTTCAATGTAATCAATCAAGATTGATGTAATTGAGACAGCTAATTAAGTTTGAGGATCGGAACATGTGAAACCGACCTATATTTTATATAACTCTTACGCTTTTATCACTCGTACTTGCTGAATATTCAACCCGGCCAAAATGGATTCTGCGTATCTTTAAAATACACAAATACTTTTCAACTATACAATTTTGTTACATCTTTATCTCATTGCACTGGCATTTGAAAATGAAGTTACATGCGTGTGAACCTAACTTAATGGCCATGGCTGCAAATCCTCTTCAATATTTGATGACTATTTAAGTTATCCGTACAAACAACAACCATGATGATGTGTACGTATTTTAAACATACATAGGTATTAATAGATTGTATTTGCTTAAATTGTAGTCTTTTTAATTCTTACGATGACCACACATTATATATATTCTGAGAACTTTTCTTCCTCTTGCAAACTAATAATAGAATTAAAAAAAAACAATATGAAGTTTGAGATGCTTCTAAGTTCTACCATAATTTTTTTCTATGACTTTTCTCTGTTTCTGTTTCTCCTTTTCTACTTCATAATGCAAGAGCAAGTAATCTCTTTTTAGTACGACTTAAAAGACCAAACTAAAATACTATCCAACTACAGTTTTCATTTTTGTTACATCTTTGTCTCATAGCATGATCTTTGAAACTTGAAGTTATATGTAAAACGTTTTAGCGTGTGAACTTAAGAGTAAAAAAAACTGCCATGCCTGCTAAAGTCC
Source organism: Lycium ferocissimum (assembly GCF_029784015.1). Lineage (NCBI taxonomy): Eukaryota > Viridiplantae > Streptophyta > Magnoliopsida > Solanales > Solanaceae > Lycium > Lycium ferocissimum. The sequence continues at coordinate 29,425,445 of NC_081352.1, read as the reverse complement.
AAAAAACTGCCATGCCTGCTAAAGTCTCTTTCATAATTAATTTTAGGGCTTAATGCATATGCAGCCCCCTAAATTTGCAATTTTTTTTTTATATTTTGGCACCTCAATTAAGTGTTGTTCCCATTGAACCCCCTTAACTTGGCCTCAGTATGTCAATCAAATACAATCCAACTTACATGACATATATGGTGAGTTTCATTTTTTTTTTTTAGCCTTGCGCGTGAACTTCAATCGCATCCTACGTGAAAAATTCAACCAATTAAAACTTCCCACGCATTTTAATTATACACATCATCAAAAATGTGTATAACGACCTTTTTTCAAGAACCAAGCCATTCGACATTGAACACCAGCCTTTTGAGATTGATTTTGAAGCTTTTTTAGGATTTTGGAATAACATAATAGGATCTGGTGTTGCGTCATTTTTTGGTTTCTTATTTTCCAGTTTTGGTTTCTTATTTTTCAGTTTTTAGTTTTAGTTTCCAATTTTAATTTCTTATTTTCCAGTTTTGTTATTTGATTGGTTTAAGTGGTGCTTCTTCACTTGCATAACACAGTAACACATTTCTTTCTATCTGATGTGTATAACTAAAATGGGTGCGGTATTTTAATTGGTTGAATTTTCCACGTAGGATGCGATTGACATTCATGTGTAAAACTAAAGAAAATGAAACTCACCATATATGTTACTATGTAAGTTGGATTGTGTTTGATACATACTTGAAGTCAAATTCAGGGGTTCAATAGGAGCAACACTTAGTTAAGGTGTCAAAATAATAAAAAAAAAAGAGACAAGTTTAGAAGACGACATATGCATTAAGCCTAATTTTAATGGCTAATATAGTTATCCGTACAAATAACAACCATGATGTTTAATTTTGTGGGCGTTTTTGTTTCCATAAAGACTGACGATGGTCCACACTTAGAATTTCCATAGGGAGGCAATTTTCCAGCGGATTTAAATTATACTCCCCGTTCACTTTTATTTGTCACTTTTTATTTTTGTTTTACTCTAACTATTAATTACTCATTTTCAAATCATCTTGTAAATTCAATAAGACTATACACCAATTAATATAAATATTATTGTAAAATATATACTTCATTTATTATTTTTTAAGGGACGTGCAAAATTAAAAGTGGACATAAAAGTTAATGGAGGGAATATATACTGACAATATAAAAAATGTAGACTCTCAGTACTTGTTAACCGTAATATTTTTATGGGATATTTATTTGGATACCCTATCTAAACCTGCACTTAGCTTTTAAAAATTATTTAACATGTACCAATTTCGACAGACATTAGCTAAGCATGTAGTTTCATATGGCTGAACTTCAATTATATGAAATTTTAGATCCCTCATATTAGTGAGATTGGACATTGCCCTAACTCAACCCCAAAAAGCAATTCATGAGGTGAATAATTGAATATTGTCCAAGACCATATAATTAAGGGGACCAAATATTAACTCCATCTCCTCCGACTTGGGAACTCAATATCAGTAATTAATGCTTATTATAAAACTTTGTTAACCTGATTACTTACATATTTTTTGACGTGGTCGTTTCATAGATTTTTTTTTTTTTTTTTTAATATGGAATGTTTCATGTCTCTCTATATATAGACCTAGTTTCCTTGCATATTCCACCATCAGTCTCTCAAAACATCACTCCCAAGAAGAGCTAAAGCTAGCTAAGATATCACCTCTTAATTAGCTTCTCTTTGCAATTCTCATGGATTCCTCATCATTGTCTTCCATTGAATCTCTTGTCAATGAGATCAAGAAAGAGTTATTGATCTCAAACCAAGATTTTAACAACACTTTTGTTACCCAAACATCTGCCTATGACACTGCTTGGTTGGCCATGATTCCTTATAATAATCAAGAAGCCAATGGTCCTATGTTTGAGAGTTGTCTAAATTGGATTCTCAACAACCAAAATGAGCAAGGGTTTTGGGGTGAACCCAATGGTGAAAATCTTCCCACCATTTATGCTCTCCCTACTACTCTTGCTTGCATGATAGCACTCAAGAAATGGAATGTGGGTGAAAGCCACGTAAGGAAAGGTAAAATTAAAGTAGATTTTTTTTTTTGCAATTATTGTTACCTAGATTCCGTGTTGCTCGAATCCTCCAAATTACTATCGTGTTTGTGTCAGATTCTCTAAAATTGATAATTTTTACTGTGCATGTTGTGATTTTCAGGGCTGAAGTTTATTCATGCAAATACGGATGCACTTTTGAAGGAGAATTCTCAACGTTTCCCACTTTGGTTTACCATTGTTTTTCCTTCAATGCTTCAACTTGCAAAAGCACAAGGCCTCGATACTATTCTTGTTAATGGATCAAACGGATTGTTATCTGACGTCTTCATGAAGAAGAAAGCAATTCTTGAGAGGTAATTACTAATTATTATACTGTGACATACGTAGGAATTTTCGTAAATAGTACGTTAGTGTCAATATTTTTTTCAAAAAAAAAAAAAGACAATCACCCGTAAAAAAACATCAGCTCTATCCATGAGAATGGAGAAAAGAATTTTCTTAGTCTAAAAAGGGTTTTGATGTTGATATTTTAACGTGAACAAAAGAATGACAAGCAGTATCATATACTATATTTATATACATTATTTTAATTTTACTTATTATCCATATGTACATATCTAGTAACAACTTTCGGAGAAATATATAATGTCCTGTCACACCGTTTAGGGTCAAGGTGAATCCAAGATTTTTATTTGTCGGGTCAACGTGGCGTTATATGAACCTAGTCAACTCACTACTTATTGCCCATCCGCCACCGCGTGGGGTTCATATGAAACGAGCAATATCTGCATGCCCATACGGGGCAGATCTAGAGCAGATTATGTGTGTTCGACTAAATGTGTTGCTCCTTTTCTTTTTTTGGATGAGTTAAAATTTTGTGTATCGTCGGTATATAAGATTTTTTACACCATCAGATAATTCTAAAGATAAACATGGTAACTTTCTTAAGTAATTAAATACTATACCTTTTTTAATATAGTTATAATTATGGCAAAAAACAATAAACACAAGTTGAGTCCTCTTTGCACTCTAATCAAAATTAGTTCCTAGTTGTGTTCTTAACCAAATTTATTTCCTTCTCTAAGTCTGAAATTTTTCATTGTTTTTCTCAACATCATATCAAACTCAGAAGTAATTCTTCGATTCTTTAAATAATTTCTTAGTTTTCGTTGCTTCTTCTCACTGTGACACAACGTCAAGTCATGATCATGACAAATAACAACAAGAATTCAGAGTAGAAGCATCTTATTTTTTACATTCGCAATATAGGAATATGTCAAATATCCTAAATATCAAATAACTGGTAACAAAATAATCACTGATACAAGTGCAATTATTCTGAGCAAATTTACAGACACATTGAATGCATGATTTGGCTAAAAATAATTGAAAGATTAATATTGTGGGACGCAGGATAACGCTAAAGAGATTACTGGAAAGGAAAATAATACTCATATAGGAGCCAATTGGCTTATACTTTATTGATAAAATTAGATCTTCATGTCACTATTAACAATTTGAGATTTCTAAAGATTAATTAATAGAGATAAAGAACAATGAATGGATTATGGGGATGAGCCATCCTCGGTGTTAAATGAGAGATTGAGGAAGACAGGAAACTTTGAAAAGGAAAGAGAGAGGAGGGGAAAAAAAAAAAAGAATACAAATTTTTGAAATAGAAAATTAATTTAGAAAAATTGGTAGTTGTAGCAGGTTAATGTTACCTGATGGTGTAAAAAAATCTTTTTACATAAACTCTTTTTGGATAACTAACAGATTTTATCAATCATCAAGAGTAGTCATTACAAATTTAGCACATCCAACACAACTTGCTAAGGTCTCAAAACAGAACACTATAACAACATTACAAGCACTGGCATATAGTCATCAAAACTGGAAACTATAAATTAGAGCTTGAAGTTCGGGCAGGGCTGGAACAGTGCATAGAACTGCCAATTCCTTGCCCAACATATCCACATTCTTACTCTTGTTTTCAAATAGTCTCTGGTTTCTCTCAATCCACAAAGCATAGGAGCATTCAACAAATATCATTTTGAAGATGTGGGCAGGCTAAACGTTGCTCTTTACATGTATATACATAAAAGAAAAAGTATATACGTAAAATAATATCATACCCGTTCTGAACACACTAACTCTATATCCTGGACTCAAGTCAACAAGAAGAATAAAGAAGTTTTACTAGCTTTTAATTATGGGATACTACAAAAACCACAATTATTCACCATTATTGTTATAAAAAATTCAGTGAAAAACTCAATGGTCTGAGAGCAGGGCAAGATCAACCCATTTTGACATATTTGGAGAGCTTATCACACAGTGATAATTGTATTGTTAATGAAGAAATTGAAGTCCTCAAACACTTATGTGAAGAAGATGGTTCTTTGTTCCAATCTCCCTCTGCCATAGCACAAGCATTCATGGCTACTGGAAGTACAAAATGCCTTGAGTATCTCATGTCCATTGTTCAGAAGTGTCCCAATGGAGGTTCGTAGTACTCTCTTTATTTTCATTTATCTTTCTAATCTTTTTGAAGAAAAATGTTACTACTTTTTATATTTAGTAGTGTAAGTTTTTATTTCCAACATCTCACATGACATGTTTAAGAACACAACATTCGATAGATATATATTTTGGTACATCATACTCATGATCTTTAGTTTTAGACCACGGGATTTAGAAATCTCCTTTTATTTTCTTAAACTTCGTGCCCAGTCAAACTAAATGATAAAATTAAACAGCAATAATATTTGCTGTTTTTTTTTTTTTTTTTTTTTTAACTCGACTACTCTTTCATGTACATACATGTTACCAGCACTAGAGGCAGATCTAGAATACTTATGGGTTAATTAATGCAGTATTTGTTGAAACTTTGGTGATTTTTTTTTTTTTGACTTTCAATGCACTTTATTGAATAAAGATTAAAGTACACATCAAGGAGAAGCCGTACAGAAACATATGAATATATAGCCCTCTAATTCACAGATGGAAAAGTTGTACAGAGGGATATGCTTTTTTAATTCACATATGAATATATATGTTCCGTGTCAAAAATATATGAACCCATAATATGTAATCTTCATCGACCTCTGACCAGTACATGTACTAGATAACTCTATCAACGAAAATTTAGGAAGATGAAAAAAGATATCTAGCGTTTTCTGTTTTTACTGAAATTTAAATCCTAATTTTCCATAATATTTGCCTCATTTTATTGAGATTACAAGTACAATTATTGCTTAGCTGATGTACATTTTTTTGGCAGTGCCTTCAAGATTTCCAGTGGATGAAGAGCTAGAAATGCTTTGCATGGTTGATAACATACAAAGAATGGGAGTAGCTCTGCACTTTGAGAAAGAGATTCAACAAATTCTTGACCAAGTTTACAAGAATTATCAAACGAACTTGCAAACTAATGAGTACGTATCACCAGAAACAAGTGATTTGCCTGAGAGATTATTCAAGGATTCATTGGCTTTTAGGCTTCTCAGATTGCAAGGCTACAAAATAAATCAAGGTACTTTAAAATTTAAACAAAAACATTATTATATCAATGTGTTTCGGTGTTTCGTATGACAAAGGTTATTTTCAGAAAAATATTTTTCAAGAGGAGATTAATGTCTAGGCGTTTACTATTTGGTTACTGGTCAGGAAAAACATTGTCATCAAACACGAAAAATATGACTTTCCTCGCAGCCTCACTTATGGGCGAAAGTCATTTTCTCTTACAATTATCTTAACTTCTAATTTATCGTTTAGACATTATTATGAGCACTAATATTTAGCATTTGAAAACTTTATTCAAATACTCTTAGATTTTCTAGTATTATTCTTAATCTTTAACATCCAACATTTGATTACACGTAGGATCCGAGCGATCCAAGAGGGGACCACCATGGCTCCTCTCTTCTCGAGAATCCCTACGTACCTTACCAGTGTATGATGAACAATTATCACTTTAATAAAAGTTTAGTTCCGTCCCAATGGAAAAAATAACTAGATTTTTTTAAAAAAAATATTACACCGAAATATATTTTTTTCGAAATTATTTTCCTAACATGCAAAATGACTTTAATTTTGTCCTATCAAACACGCTCTGTGTGTACTATTTTATCTGTAACTACTGAAATTAAGAATTTCTTTGTTTGGCAATGGCAGGGAGTTTTTGTTGGTTTCTTAATCAACCGCACACAAGGGCCTACATGGAAAAGAACCAAGAACAGTTTGCATATGTGATGTACAATGTGTACAGAGCCACAGATCTAATGTTCAATGGAGAATCTGAAATGGAAGAAGCAAGATCTTTCTCCAGAAATTTTCTTGTAAACAATGACAATTTATCAGTACCTCCAGCACTTCAAAAATTGGTAAGTAGTAGTACTACATAATAGTGTTTGAACCTAAAAGTTATTTGAAAAAAAATTGAAATTTTGAGACTGATTATTTAATACTACATTTTATTTGATTATTTAATACTACATTTTATCAAGATTTCAAAAACCGAAATGCTAAATATTGATGTATAATTTATATCTATGGTTAAATTTTCATGGTGCGGTCGATATGTTGCTCGGACTCTCCAAATATGACGTCGCACCCATATCAGATCCTTCAAAAATGAAAAGTTTTGTAAGGATCTGACACATCCCAGTATATTATTTTTGAAGAATCTAAACAACATATATAGGGTGTATGCAATAAAAATAATTTAAAAATTATTTTAGATTCCAAATTCAAAATTTTTGAATAAATTAAAAGTAGTAAAGCCTCTGGTTTTAACTCTATATATGGTACGCTGACCTTTTGATTAATAACCAACGGTTTTTAATTTTTTAGAAATTATAAATGACATTTGTGGGGATAAAGTGGGAGGGGAGCGACCTTTCTTTACAAAACTTCAGGTGGCTTTTTTCCACAATTGATGTGATTTCTTTATCACAAAAATAAAAAGATATTTGTGTCTGTCTCATTTGTTTCTTTGAAACTAGTTAATATTGACATTTTCATTTATTCTGAAAGACCTTGTAGGAATGTACTTAATATAAAATTTCATTTTTTATAAAAGAAGAGAAAATAGAAAATATGTGGAGCTCCAACACCACTCATAAGAAGTATACATTTTTATACACTCAACCCATCGACAAGTACACGAAAAACTTTATGATGTGTGAGATATGCCATGTCATATTTGTGCTCCACCCTCACATGCCAAGTCATATTTATGCCTCACCCACCATAAAATTTCTCCAAGTACACCTTTTTTTCTGTTTTGTCATTTTCTTTTACCTTTTTTACCATGACGTGTGAATTAAAAAAGCCGAGTCTTGTCATTTTAGTGTGAATTAAAAAACCCGAGTCTTGTCATTTTACACGTTGTTTTCATGACAAATATTTATGTACTTTTTAGCAAAGTATTGAGTCATTTATCAATTTATTCTCTACCAATTATAAATTGTGCTCACAAAAAACCATCACAAGATAAGATTTTTTTGGATTTAATTGAACTAAGCAACAAGACGAGGCAATATCTAATATCTGTTGCTATCAATTAAATTTTGAATAATTGGAATAAGTTCTTACATGCTAATTTGTCTTGTTTTAATAGATTGAACATGAGTTGAATGTTCCATGGTTTGCTCGACTTGAACACCTTGACCACAGATTGTGGATTGAATTAAATCAATCTCTCCGTCACACAATTGGAAAATCCCCATATTATTGGTAAGTATTTAATATACTTTTGACAATTATTGTGTACACACTATTAAAAAATCTCTATTTCCCCACTGAAAAATGTTCTGTGGGTATTTCTCACTGAAATCGGTGGGAAACATCTAAATAGTAGTGTTTTTCCACGGAAAGTTTAGGAAATTTTCTAGTGTTTCAATGGGAACTTATTTTCCATACGCGCTTTTTGAAAATTGATCTGGTTTTGGTGAGAATTAGGTTTGGGAAAATCATATTTCAGAAGACAAATTTACGAACGTTGTTTTCATGAAAATATCTAATTCTAGAAGTAGTGAGTCAGATCTTATTTATTGATCAATATATTAAGTATTCATAACCAAATGATTTATGACTAATTTATTTTAAATGTATCTTATTAGGTTGTCTTATCTGCAAAATGACAAGTTAATGCAGCTAGCCGTGCAAAATTATGAATATCGGCAGTCAATTTACAGGAAGGAATTGGAAGACCTAAAGAGGTACAGACACATCCCCTTTCATCTTTACTTTTTCCCTTCCATTGACCGTATTATATTAGCTAACTTTTATGCATGACAGTCTAAAAGAAATACTACTTTCACCTTCAGTCAGATTACCTAAACGATAATTGCATATAATTATTTTAATAAACCCAATAGCTTTTGTCCGAGCGTCATATATATTTGTCTTAAAAATTCATTTAATATGTACAATTATAAATATTGAACCCAGTAATTAGCTCCAAAAGGGCTAGAATCCAAAACCTATAAATTTCAAATTCCGGATCAACCTCTTGGCTAATAACTATATATATATATATATATATATATATATATATATATATATATATATATATATATATATATATATATATATATATATATATATATATATATAACTATAAATACCTAAATGTAGAAGTTCGTAATCTATCTAGTATCCCAAACATGGCCGAAGTATACACTACCTATTCACTTTGTATAAGTAGTGTATACGTATGTATATTATATGTATATTTAATATACTTTATACATTACCTATACATTGTGTATGTATTTTGTAAACTAGATGCGCGAATGGTATTCGACTGTAATTTTCCCATAAATCAAATATTTTATTATATATTGCATCATTCTGATTTTTGGTCAGTACAATAAAATTTGATTTAACTTTTATTTATTTATTTTTTTTTTTTTTTTTTGTGGATTTGTAGCTGGTCGAAAGAGAAGGGCCTTGTAGGCATTGGATTTGGGAGAGAAAAAACTACTTATTCTTATTTTGCAAGTGCAGCAAGCAGCAGTAGTTTTCTACCTTATGAATCTTTTCTTCGATTAGTTGTTGCAAAATGTTCCATAGTTATTACTGTAGCTGATGATTTTTATGATGAGGAAGCCTCTTTAAGTGAACTCCAAATATTAACTGAGGCAATACAAAGGTAATTATCTAATTTTCTATGATCTGATCGTGTAAATATTTTTTACAAACTATCATGTCCATAAAATATTTTGTTTTCTTTGATAGGTGGGATGCAAAGACCCTTGATGGCCCAAGTAAGATCATATTTGAAGCTCTTGATGATCTTGTGTGCGATGTTGCCAAAATGTACCACCTTCAACACAAAATTGACATCACCCCACAACTACAACACATGGTATTTTCTCTCATCTTATAAGTCGTATAAAAGAAATCGTTTAATAGTCAGAGTACAAAAGTTAAACTCAACAAAAAAATGACAATTCGAAAAATCACCAAAAAATTATGATGTCTGTATACAGCACGCGATGAAGTTAAGAATTTCATTAAGGGTGCTTTAGATTTAATATATATGGTACAAAAAGCAATTTTGACCTATATATACATTATAATTTTTTGAAAAAGGGTGTTCAACTCACCACCCTTCAGTCTATGTGGCTATGCTACTATGTGTGTGTGTATATATATATATATCAAATACCTTAAGCACTCTTAGCGAAATTCCTCTCTTTGGCTGTTAATTATTGTTGGTATAGTTAAATTCATGTTGAATTAAGTGTTATTATAACAGTGGAAGGAGACATTTCATTCATGGATGATGGAAAGCATGTGGAGTCGAACTTCAAATTTGCCATCTATGGATGAATATCTAAAAGTTGGGATGATATCAATTGGTGCACATATTTTGGTCCTTCATGCAGCTTCCCTTGCATGTCCAACAGTGCCAAGTGAAAAGCTTGGGCCAATTAATGGACACTATGAAAATATTACAAAGTTGCTCATGGCCACCACGCGTTTTTTGAATGACATCCAAAGCTATCAAGTAAGTTCAAGTCCATCTCATAAATTTTTAGATATATAAGTGATGTCGATCTATTATAATATTTCAGTTAGTACACATGTTTTAAAATTTGAGGTTGTGATGTTTTAATAAGGCTTTATGTTTGTTCCAAACACTACAAAAAAACAAGAATTAGTGACAAGACACTTTTGATGCTAAACAACAAAAAATCGTTGTTAATCCTATTTAAGGATGAATAGTGATGGATTATTAAAAAATTTGTTAGCCACGAGCTATTTAGCGCTAGACTAAAGACAAATTTTCTAGCCCTTTTTTTTTTTTTTTTTTGTAATGAAACTAATGTTTATTTTTCGAGTAACTAGTGTTAGTCTTTTGTGTGTGTGTGTGTGTTGTGTATATATATACACAAATATAATTTAATATTTATAGGTGTGTTCCCTAAGTTGCAAATTAAATTTACTAATATGAACTAGATGAACATTAACTTTTGTTATGGCATGATTTATTAATATGCAGAAAGAAAGAGAAGTAGGGAAGATGAACTACACATTACTTCACTTGAATGAAAACCCTGAGGGACACATTGAAGATTCAATTGATTTTATAAAAAAGATCTTGGGAGACAAGAAGAAAGAGTTTCTTGAAAATGTCCTAATGGATAGGTCCAATGACATGCCAAGGACAATGAAGCTCCTTCACCTTTCTTGCCTAAATGTGTTCCACATGTTCTTCAATTCTTGCAATTTGTTTGATACACAAACAGCAATACTTGAAGACATAATGAAAGCTATTTACATTCCTCTTCAGCAAGAACAACAAACTCCTATGCCACCACCTTCAAAGCCTTTGCCACCAATGTTACCACCTCAAGAAAAGAAGATTGAGATTGCCAAATTCAATGCATGTCTCAATGGAAAAAACTTCAAACAACAAGTTGGTAATATTGGCATTGGCATAAGCTTTGTTGGAAGGCAAGCTCCTAAGAATTATAATTCTTTTGGTTGGTTTACAAAAGGGTTTGCTTCTCAAAAGTTAAGATCGTGCTTCCTGTGATTGTCAGAAACATCTTGAAACCGTTGTTGATTATTGTTGTTATTGTTGTATAATATGTAATATTGTAGTGACAATAATTGTTAGAAAAATATTATTTTTTGGTATCTCAAAATAATGAGGTCGGTCAATTGGTCAATGAATTTTAGTACAAAGATTTATTACTATTTTATTAGCCTTTATGGTGAGAATTCATGTCAAATGAATTTGATTTCAAACGTTTTTATTATCTTCAATTTGATCAAATTGTCTTAAAAGTTTTCAAAATGAGTATTTACTCTATGTTATCCGTTGAAGGCATTGAAATCCTTAATAATGAGCCTATTCATTCTACCCAATAAAAGACCATATTGAATAGTCATTATATATAAACGGTGGAATGACCATTGTTAGTTTCTTTACTCATATTTATTCTTATTCAATAACAATCTTTAAAGTGATGGCATTAAAAACTCGATGATAACGTTGGTTTATTCGATGGTTGACCCTATTGGTTGATGATCTTCCTCCTATATAATTCAAGTCCTAACATGAGGTGATGAGATAGAAATGACGAAAACATAAATTATTCTCCTTTCTTTTGCTGGGTTTTTCACCAAAATAAATCTTTGTTAGATTCTGGCTCCTAGATTTTCGGGGGATACACCCTCTATTGGCACTCTCAAAAATAGTTCGTGATCAAATTTCCATAAGATTTCCAACAATATGAATGTACGGGAGTCCGACATTGTAAATTGATTGTAAAAGTAACTCTTGCTAGGATTGGGAATCACTCTTTTAATATTGAAATTGTAATAATAAGATATATCATGTTTCAAGCATTCTTTAGCATTCTACTTTTCTTCTTTACCTTATACTATCAAATTTATAAGGCATTGGCATACATTTTGCTGAAAGGCAATCTCCTAAGAATTATAATAATCCTCTTGGTTGGTCTGCAAAAGGGTTTGCTTCACAAAAGCTAAGGTCACGTTTACTGTGATCGTCAGAAACATTTATGAAATTGTTATTAATTATTGTTTACTTGATTGTTGGAAACATCTTTGAAATTCAAAACCCAGCAACCCCAAAAGAACTAGAATTCAAAATCTATAAATTTCAAATTCTAGATCAACCTCTTCACATAATAAACTTTTTAATATTATCGGTGTCTATAAATCAAACATTATATTATATATTGCATCATTCTGATTTCTGGTCATTACAATAATATTTTGACTTTACTTTTATTTATTTACCTTCCTTTTTTTTTTTTTTTTTTTGGGATTTGTAGCTGGTCGAAAGAGAAGGGTCTTGTAGACATTGGATTTGGGAGAGAAAAAACCACATATTCCTATTTTGCAAGTGCAGGAAGCAGCAGTAATTTTCTATCTTATGAATCTTTTCTTCGTTGTTGCAAAAATGTTCCATAGTTATTACTGTAGCTGATGATTTTTATGATGAGGAAGCTCTTTAAGTGAACTCTAACTATTAACTAAGGCAATACAAAGGTAATTATCTAATTTTCTATGATCTGATCGTGTAAATATTTTTTACAACCTATCATGTACATAAAATATTTTGTTTTCTTTCATAGGTGGGATGCCAAGACCCTTGATGGCCCAAGTAAGATCATATTTGAAGAACTTGATGCTCTTGTGTGCGATGTTGCAAAAATGTACCACTTTCAACACAAAATTGGCATCACCCCACCACTACAACACATGGCAAGTTCTCTCATCTTATAAGTGGTATAAAAGAAATTGTTTAACAGTCAGCGTAAAAAAGTTAAACTCAACAAAAAAATGACAATTCGAAAAATCATCAGAAAATCATGGTGTCTGTATACAGCACGCGTTGAAGTAAAGAATTTCAATAAGGGTGCTTAAGATTTAATATATATGTACAAAAAGTAATTTTGACCTATATATACATTATAATTTTTCGAAAAAGGATGTTCAGATATCTTAAGCACTCTTAGCGAAATTCCTCGATTTGGCTGCTACTTATTGTTGGTATAATTAAATTTAAGTTAAATAAATTTTTGGTATAATTAAATTTAAGTTAAATAAATTTTGTTCTAACAGTGTAAGGAGACATTTCATTCATGGAGGATGGAAAGCTTGTGGAGTCGCACTTCAAATTTGCCATCTATGGATGAATATCTAAAAGTTGGCATGATATCAATTGTGTCATGACCCAATTTAGAATCGCGCGGGCACCTACCCTTCCCTCCTCGGTAGGCGAACCCTGGATTACATAACACATCAACCAAGTAAAGGAAATTCATTTAATCCAATAAATATATAATTAACAACGGAAATCAATTAATTTTATAAACTTCAAGGTTCGAAAAGGATTACAACAGTTAAGTAATTACAAGACTCATTCTGAATCCCACGACCTGGTCTAGACTAGTACAAAAGCGACTAATGTAAACTTCAGAATGGAATACAACTCTAAGACTAATTCTCTATCCCGGAATGAAGTGGAAGGAGATCTTCAAGGTAGGTACCGTGCATCTCCCAACATATCGCAATCAATCACCTGAAACACTCTACACCCCAAAAGGGTTGCAGCAAGAGTAGTATCAGTAAAATCAACACGTCCTGAGTAAGCATCATAGGCCGACAATGGTTAGGTTTGAGATGTCTTCAATGATAAAGGTTATCAAGACAAGTTGGAATCAGTGTCGAATAGGGAAAAGACAGAAGCAATCGTCCTCAAAGCCAAAGCCACAAGCCAACCACCATGTTTTTAAAACTCATAGATTTTCTTTGTTTTAAAATAGGGATGGATGTTATTTTCAAATCAAAGGTTCATAGTTTGAATATTCAAAGGTACAATGTCTCATTTTTTCCGATGCATAAGGCAATGTCAGAACATAGGTTTGCAAGTAACAAAATTGATCAACTTTTCAATTATGAATATTGACGCCCCTAGGAGACGCATTTCCTAGTTAGAGTTTTTCAGTTCAACCCCTAAGAGACGCACATCTTAGTCAGGGTCTTTTAGGTTTTGTTTTAGGAGACGCACTTCCTAAATTAAACCAGAATTCCTAGGAGATGCACTTCCTAGTTCGGGTCTTTCAGGTTTTGTTTTAGGAGACACACTTCCTAATTCGAACCTTTACTCCTAGGAGACGCACTTCCTAGTCAGAGTCTTTCAACTTTAACCCCTAAGAGACGCACTTCTTAGTTTGGGTCTTTCAGGTTTTTTTTTTTTTTTTGGAGACGCACTTCCTAAATTGAACCATTACTCCTAGAAGACGCGCTTTCTAGTTAGAGTATTTAAATTTTAACCCCTAAGAGACGCAGTTCATAGTCTGGGTCTTTTAGATTTTGCTACAAGGAGACGCACTTCCTATGTTAGAGCATTCGATTTTACTTTCATCATTGAATTAATTTACATATAGTTTTTGATTTTGCTAACACTTACAAAAATTTTCCTGGTGCAAACTGGGGCAGAAAAGTTTTGTTCGTGTTGTTTGTCTTTGATGATTTGCAGGATCCGCCTAGAGAATGGGAAGAAAGTCAGGAATCGCTTGAATAATGGGAAGAGAGTCAGGACTCTTTTGAATAATGGGAAGAGAGTCAGGACCCGCCTGAAGAATGGGAGAATGGGAAGCAAGTTAGGACCCGCCTGAAGAATGGGAAGCAAGACAGGACGCGCCTGAAGAATGGGAAGCAAGACAGGACCCGCCTGAAGAATGGGAAGCAAGTCAGGACCCACCTGAAAGTCAGGACCCACCTGAGAATGGGAAGCAAGTCAGGACCCGCCTGAAGAATAGGAAGCAAGTCAGGACCCGCCTGAAGAATGGGGAGCAAGTCAGGACCCGCCTGAAGAATGGGGAGCAAGTCAGGACCCGCCTGAAGAATGGGAAGCAAGTCAGGACCCGCCTGAAGAATGGGAGCAAGTCAGGACCCGCCTGAAGAATGGGAAGAAAATCCGGACCGCCTGAAGAATGGGATGATCAGGAACCCGCCTGGAGAATAGGGCCACCTTTCAATTTCAAGTTCAGGAACCCGCCCGGATAATAGGGACATCTTTCAATTTCAAGTTCTGGAGCCCGCCTGGAGAATAGGGTGTACTTTCAGTTAGAAGTAGCAGGAACCCGCCTGAAGAATATGGTCAACATTCAACTGCCTTTCAATTTCAAGATTTGGACTTCACCTGAAGCATGGAGTTTACTTTCAAGTTCAATTCGAGATCGAAGTGTTTATCTCACACTTGGGAAGACATGAAGATTCGAGTCAAGATTCCAGAGAAGCTCCATAGCTAGGATCTTGTACTTGTATTTTCTTTTTCACTTTTGTCTTTCATTTGATGTAATAACAGGACCGTGGACCGGAGCCTCGACAGGACCTCGCTCGACTATTCACCTCAATATGTTTCATCTCCCTTCTTACTCTTGAACTACACGTGACTAGATTCCCTTATAACCTGGGATATGTAGGATGCCCAAAACTAGGGCTCGGTTGCATCGTTCTCTTTCTTCCCCCTTCTTTTGGAATAACGATCGGGTCAAACTAGTCTCTTCGTCTACTTGTTTGTCTGAAAACTCTTCGTGTTCCCAGTCAAACAGGGGCAGGATGTAGACACATGATTTTTTATCCTCCCGGGATATTTTCACTATCTTATTTTCTGATTTTCCTTTTTAGTCTAATCTTGGACATTTTTAACTTTTGTTTCTTTTTTGTAGGTTTTATTAGAGAATTTAAAAACCGCAAAAAAAAAGAGTCATTTTTAGAATATAAGTTTTGTTTTAATTCGCAACAAAAGAAAGAAAATTTTCCCAAAAATTACATTTTTTTTTATCTATTTTAGTTAATTTTCAAGTTAAAGATTGTAATAAATAAGTGTCGAGTAACTGGTATTAACAATAGTATTTTTATGAATTAGAAAAAAGAGAACCAATCATATATTGTTACTTAAAGATGCCATTTTTTCCCGTAGAGAGAGTACATTTTTGGTGCTTTATCAAATGCATAAAAGAGGGCAGCTAATGGACAACTAGCCCTGGTACCCGATCCTTATCCAATAAAATACCCCCTCAATTACAGAAACATATTCCACACACACTCACACTCTTTAAATAGAAAGAACCCTAGCACTTAGAGACTCTACACACTAATACATATCACAGCTGCAATGCACATTCTCGGAGATAAATACACCTAAAACAGGACCATGTAAGCTCGTCGTCGGCCACCAGTTCTTAGCCAGCTCTTTCACCAAGAAAACCAGTTGTTAGCACCACCATTCACCTGCAAATCATTGTTTTTACTTTCTATCGGAGTTGGGATGAGTTAAAGGTCTTGGAGGTTCCGTTCACGGTTTCGGGTCGAAGTTCTTTTCTAGATTCATGTTGTGATCCTTGTGGCTCTGTACTGGTTTCTTTTGAAAGTTTTATACATCAGAATTGGAGACAATATTTTGACTCCCTTTAAGGTCCAATGTTTTTCGCTTCTTGTTTATTTATTCTATTCATGCTACTGATATGAATGATTGTTCATCAAATTCTCTATGTTTGGTTCTTCAAGTAAATTCCGTGTTAAGATCTATTTTGTTCCTAAGGTGTAAATGGGTCCGTGTTTGAAATGTTTCGCTCAGTTTCTTTCTTTGATATACGTTCATTGGATATTTTGAATTATGTTAAGTGGGTTAGGTGCTTAAAATAGTATTTACCTCAGTTAATTAGATTAAGAGTAAATGTAAGTACAATGAGCTATTCACGTTTTTTTCCTAAAAATTAAATAGGAGAACATTTGTCAAAATTCACATATCATGGATTAGCTTAGTTCTTTTAAAGAAGCTAACAAAGATAGTGATAAAAGTTAACCAAGTCAGTTTCTAAAAAAGAATCTCTATCATATTCCAGTTGTATTACTTTGGTTATTTTACTAATGTTAATCTTTCTTTATCTTCTCCTACTATACTTCTGGATGTAGATAGAGAAAAAAAAAAAGATTAAAGGCCTTCTGAATTTTGTTTCTTTTTAATTAAACGTAAGCACTTTTTTGTAGTTTGTTCCTGTAGCTCAAATGGAGCATACATCTGTACTAAGCTTCTTCTACTACTAATTTATTCAATGCCTAATTGTGCTCCTTTTGTTTGAAGAACTATACGTTACTGGATTGCATTTAATCAATTGATTTTTTTTTCTTTTCTTCTTTGTTGAATATAAGAGAAGCTAAGTTGGTTTGATCTCAAGCCGGATATTATATAATAATTTTGGGCCTAGATCAATATTTAAGGCCTTTTAATTAGTTAAATATTAATTGTGACATGAGCGAGATGGGGTGCGAATTATTTCAAACCCCGTTGTCAAGTATAAAAGAAAAGAGCGGAAAAATCAATTGTAAAGGAGCGAGATGAGTTGTGAATTTATTCAAAAACCGTTGTCAAAGAGTGAAAAATGACTAAAATGATAAAGAAAAGCGTCTCAGATTTAAGAGACAAATAATTGCTTCTAACGGTAGACTCTTTAGGCGCGTTTTAATAATGTGTTGTTTCGATTAAGACCCGTTCCTTGTTAAATGCATATAATCAAAGAAAAGTTGTGGACTATCTCATTCCTTGATACTCTAATAATAATTGTTTTGACCATGTGGACAGACCCGTTCCTTGGTTAAATGCATATAATCAAAGAAAAGTCATGTGGACTATGTTTCCTTGACACTCTAATAATAATTGTGTTGACCATGTGGACAGACTCGTTCCTTGGTTAAATGCATATAATTAAAGAAAAGTCATGTGGGCCACCCCGCTCCTTGACACTTTAATAAATAATTAATAAAAGACTTTGTGTGCATACACACTCCTAAGTTTAAACAATTAAAACACTTTTTATCCAAGAATTAATTATAACCAGGTATAAGTCGATAAAAGCGACTGTGCTAAAACCACGGGATTCGGGGAATGCCTAACACCTTCTCCCCGATCAACAGAATTCCTTACCCGGTCTTTTGTTTTCGTAGACCAAAAAAAAATAAAAAAAAATAAAGAGTCATTCCTTTTGATTAGGGATTCAGTAAGGTAACTTGGAACACCAAAACTCAATTCCAAGTGGCGACTCTATAAATAAATAATCCTTATTCAAAACCGTCACTTCAAATGGAAAAACCCTTAAACAATAAAAACCCGTGTGCATTCATCCGCGGGAGCGGATGTGTGTGTGTGTGTGTGTGTGTGTGTGTGTGTGTGTGTGTGTGTGTGTGTGTGTGTGTGACAATGATCGATTATATACTACAAAAGAAATTATTGATATAGATTTGTTTATCCTAACAAATATTATCAAGGTTTTGTTAGTTCAAGGTTTTGTTGGTTATGTAAAATGCAGGGCGTTATATTTATTATTACATGAAGTTTCATCTTTAAGCAAGTTGTCGATTTGCATGTGAGGATACTGCCACATTATGACGTTCTACTTTGCAATCAATTATTGATACTTATAACTCAATGTGATAGCTACGTACAAAGCAAGTCAGGGAATACGTATCTGGCTGAGATCAATAATTCAGTGCATTTTGCAATAGTATGATGTTTATTTGGAAATGAAGATTTCAAAAATATTGTACGAAGCTTGCATAGCTCAATTGAAAGAAGGATATATCAAAGGAGACAGAACATAACACATTTCGCTGAAGTTTTTATCCTAGACATGATCTTCAACAGAACGGTGAAATAAATGTTCAATAAATACACTCGATTGATGATTTGACGGATATGCTCACTAAAGCCTTACCAACCTCAACATTTGAGAAGTTGATATACAAGATTGAGATGCGTCGTCTCCAAGAATTAAGTAACAATTTAATCAGGGGGAGTATAATAAGGGCTGCACTCTTTTTCCCTTAGCCAATATTTTGTCCCACTGGATTTTCCTGGCAAGGTTTTTAATGAGGCAGCTAGCAATGTGTATTACTAGATATGTGTACTCTTTTTCCTTCACCATAATTTTTTCCCACGGGGTTTTTCCTAGTAAGGTTTTAACGAGGCATACTATCTATCAGTAGACATCCAAGGGGGAGTGTTGTAAATATTAATATTAGTTAATTGTGAATGTCCATAACTCTTAGGTGTAATTCCACCATTAAGTATAGTAACACCACACATCCATTACCTCTCCTCATTCATCTCCCACGACCCCATAATCTTCTCCACCTTCTCAAGGGTAAATGCCATGTTTATGACACCTTTTCATGTTACTCAATATAGCCCTATAAATAGAGGCATTGAGAATGATGTTGTACAGACTTGAACATACTTGGATGAATAAGAAAGCTCTCATCTCTTGTCCCTCTTGTCTCTCTTTATTGTTCTTGCTTCATCTTTTGATATATTGTACTAACTCTTTTAGAATGATTTTACAACATTAAGTAAATTTACGATGAATAGTAGTCTCAATTTTTACCTTCACATGATTTTGTAGTATTTTACCTCGGTTTTTATAAATTATCTTATTATTCAGATCGGATGTGAGCGGACCAGGATTTTAACACTTATCAAGATCTGGTGACAGAAATCACTTGTCCGTCACAAATTTTATGACGAATAACCTGTCATAAGTACTTTTAGTTTCTTAGTAAATCATTTGTTATTCTTAATTTTGTGATGGAATCTATATATCTGTCACGAATGTTATGACAGTGTGTGACAGAATACCCGTAACTTATAACCTTTCATGTCATACTTTTATGACAAAACTTCATCATTTACAGAATACTTATCTAACAGGTCTTCATTGGCATATATATATATATATATATATATATATATGGCAAACTTGTCCATCACAAAATATTAATTTTGCTTGTAGTACATATATATATATATATATATTTAAGACATGCTAAAAGTATATATATATATATATTATGTGTTGTGCAACACGAGTATATATATATGTAAACTATCTATAAGTATATATATATGGAGCCTATATATATATATGACAATATATATATAAACTAAACTCCAATATATATATAATGTTTGAGACGTCTCTTCTATCTAACAAGATTGTGGTGGCATGCATGTATAGAATCAAAGCTTAACTATCGAGTTCGTAAGTTTAACCTCCGAAAATAAAAGAAATCATCATCGCGTGAATCGAAATTAACCGGAAGCCCAAATCTGATACCAGGTGAGAAACCAAAAGGGTAAAAATAGCTATCACTAAACACTTCTTGGCCCTGTGTTTGAATAATATAGTCATTGTCTTCAAATTTCGTGGTGGAAGTCCATGACAATGTCCTTCAGTTTAACGGTAGATTTATAAATTCCATAATAATACCTATTTTTTCAATTACAAAGATTAAAAGGTGATTAGTTATTTGTGAATTTACCCCTAAAAAAAGGGTCTCTTATTTGAGTGATCTTTTGTCGGGTAAAAGGCAATTTTAGACAAGCAAGCCACAAATTTCCAAAAATGGCACAAATTAAAATGAAGCCAAACGGCAAATGGAATAAGTATATTTACATGTAGTTAAAATGTCTATATCAGTCACAACTCACAAGATCTCGTCTCTAAAATAATGTGAACTAGATCTGTTAGAATTATTTAATGTCACGTCTCCATTATCCAACATTTGATATGTTGAAATTTTCAAATGATGACCCTACTTATGAAGAGCTCAACGAAAATTTTCAGAGAATTTAAACTGTCATGTGTCCACGGCTTAAACTTTTCAGTAATAAAATGTCATGCATCTTTTAATGCCAAATTAAAACAATAAAAAGAAAGGGTGAATGGGCGAGAGTGACATGAGATAAATCTGTTAATTACTCATAAATTTAACTTATATGTTATGATGGTATAAATTCTTTTTTACCTTAACATGCTATATTGCAGGTAATATGTCTTATATTTCATGTTAATTATCTTACTTTTTAACGACAATTTCATGTAGCTATCTATTAGCTAGGTACCTGAGTGTCAAAAGAAGTTAAATTATCAGTATATAAAAGTTAAACTTGTTACTTTACCTAAAACTAAAGTCTCGTTTGTTTTATCAAAATTAAGATTTTTGAATTGGAATAGATATATGAATATTAGGATTTTATTTCTAACTATTTTGAACTTGAAATAATCAAGTATTGTTTGTTTCTTAGCATTTATATTTAAAAACTATAAAATATAAAATTCAACTGATATTTATAAAAGTTTAGAATTTTTTAAATTTACGTGGTACTATAAAAATTATTAATTTTAAAAAGCACACTATTAAAAGCAAACTGCTCTCTTAGCTGCTGATTTTTCTGGATCATTGAAATTGGTTATGAGGTAGTGGGATGGTGATGGTTAGCTGTGGAAGTGGTTGTTGGAGGCAAGAGCGGACCTATACATCCAATTTAGTGGTGCTCTAACACATGCTAAAATCCGACGCAGACTAGTTATATGAAAAGTATATGAAAATTGGATATAAAATCTCAAAAAGCACCTCGGAAACCAAAAACACAATACCGGGTGCTTTATACCAGGAAGTAACTTGACCAAAGATTTGGGTGGTTGGGAACTTGGGTTCGAACCTCTGCTCAGGATTTTATTTTCATTAATTTTAATGAGGCACCCACGACCCTTAAATTCCACCACTGGTTGGAGGAGGCTAGTGTTGAAGGTGATTGATGGTGAAGGTGAATAGTAAAAATAGTTAGTGGGTGATTTGCATTAGAGATTGGTGGTGATAACCATTAGTGTAAGAGGTGGTTGGTGCAGAGGCGGATCAAGGACTTGAAGGGAATCGAATCCCCATCCACAAGGTCCTAAGTTATTACGCGATGTTCCATTATGCTGGACAAAAGTCTGCTTTGTTATTGGCTTCCCAACTAATAATTCTTATATATTTAATAGCTTTGTCAGATTCCCTAGATCTTTTTGCTAGGTTAGTGGTGGTCGTGGTTGGTATTGTTAGTAAAATTGAGAACAATAATATAGATCAGTAACAAATAAAATAAGAAAAACAATTTATGAAATGTTTATCACTTCATTTGTCGTGGCAAGTCATTTTGCAAGCGATTTTTGAACCGACTACGGTGCAAATCGTTTATCCGTGCGAGCTCCCCTAAGGTTCCACAACACTTCCAAACTATTAAACCATTGTAGTAAGGGAAGTATGGGAAACCAGAAAGAAAAAGACGTATGAAGTAGAGAAGATATATTTTGTTGTGTATCTCGTATGGTAGATTGAAATATACCTCCAAATATATATATAGAAAATGCATTGTATGAGTTATGGCTAAAAAGGAAACAAATCAACCCAACGGTTATGATCATAATGGCTCACTTAATTGTATCGACCTATTTTCACTAAGTCGTGCGGGCACCTACCTTTCCCACCTCGGTAGGCGAACCCTTATTCCAACAATCAAAAATATATAAATAAAGCGGAAGAAGATAAAATAACGTAAGTCTCACGATAATAATATAAAGAAATATAGAAATAATGAGAATCCAACCCCAAATCCGGTCGTCATACAAGAGCATCTAACTAAATACTATAAGTCCGAATCATAATAATACATAGTAGCCTAAAAGATCATGTCCCGTAATGAAACAAGACATAAGGATAAAAAGAGTCATCGACATCGATCGTCCTCATGCTCATCCCGAAGGACTCGAATCGAAATCCTCGAATATTAGCCACGAAGAGTAGAAATCGATCTCGGTGGTACTCGCATTCATAAAAGAATGCAGCAAGTGCAGGTCAGTACAAACAACAAGTGCTGGTAGGTATCATAGGCCGACTAAGACTAGATAACGTATATAAAGACAACAAGCAAGAAAAACATATAAACCAACAAGTACAAGTCAATATGAATCCATATCCACGAACAAGTCATCTTTTATGTTATAGCATCTAAACCCAATTGTGCCAAGTCTTAGTATAATCAATCCGAATCAAGACATCACGGTAGTATCACAACAATCAACGGGAACCAAGATATAATGCAATGCAATAATGTATGTAGGATGAATGCAATGCATATGCAGTTTTGTACAACATGTCCCGGACGGAGCTTAACTCCACGTCTCGGCGATCATGACCCATGGGGGACCCGCGAAGTCCATGTACCACTCGCTCCGGAATATAACCTCGGATCACGAGCACACTCTCACGATCCCGGCAAAGACCTCGGGCATCGGACACTCCATCGTTCCCGCAAGAAACCTCGGGCAACAAACACTCATCTCTCTTTTACCCTCTCCGGCAAAGACCTCGGAGGCTACACTCTCTCACATATCATCATTAGTGCCATAACCATGCATATATCAATGTATCATGGAAATGCATATGAGTATGATGAAATGTAATGTTAAAAACCAATTCAATCCGAAACGGTACCGCACATGGAATACAAGTAATATCAGCAATAAGGCTACACAAAAATCCACGATGGAATCACCATTCTCATCTCCATATCAATCAAGTAAAGCACCGCAATATCATAGTCATGATATATCATTAGTCACAGATACTCAATGTCTCAAGTGGCAACGAGCACACAAAAAAAAATAGATCAAGATAAGTCAACAACACAACGGGATGTGTATCCCCCAAATCATACAACAAGGTCCAACCTAAGAAAATATCTAACCCAACTTGATACCCGCAGGTTTATATGCATTCTCCGACAATATCATCTAAACATACGCTTCGCTAATCAAAGTCTCACCATAAGGTAAACCGTAACCTACCTCAATGCCGCCGACTGTGTGTCACGAACTCCCATGCCAAAGCTTTTTCCTTCGAAGTGCTTCCGATCGGACAAGGTCTTTAGTGCTTATTCGTCACACAATATGTGTACGCTACCCAATAATACTTCAACCTATATTAAGACGCCAACAACTATGGTTAAGCTACGGGGAGATTCAAACGTATTCTAACGTTAGTAACTCCTTTCTAGATGTTTAGGCGATGTTTTCTCTTGTATCTAAACCAACCACATACTACCAATACAACATCAATAATTATGTGTTCAATACCAATCCGGACAGCCCACACAATATTCTAAACAGCCCACATTCATAACATGCAATAACGATTCACATACGGCTTCGACATTCTCAAGTTACTTATATTAGTTTGTAGCCTTAACGTTTTCATGTAACAACTTATAACAGCCCATCCAACATACAATATGATGTATACTCTTAACTTATAATTATTCTTTCCAACTTAATGAAAACACAAGTCCAAAACAGTCCACTACCACAACATGTCCAAAACAGTCCCTAACCGACAACATAATAATGTTCGGAATTCTTGCAAACGTTTACGAACATACTAAGCCAACCACATGCGATTTTTATACATCATTTCATGTCTTCTTTTCATATAATTTCAGTAAATTATGACCAGCTATCCACACGACAAGTACAACATCAATTCATACGCAACTACGCTATATCGTCATTTCTATAATCCTTATAACAACTCACTAATGATTTTAGTTTCAACTCCAACCATTAAACACCTCATTTCCATCATAAAATTCATGATAATAACAATCAAAATATCAAGTAAAAACAGTTCACTAACTTCTTCACAAAACAGTCCACACACGGCTACACCATGCTTCAACATCACTCACATAAAATCATAGATTCAACCATTTTCATACTAACATAACTTCACCTTTAACCTTCCAATTCTTTTCATTCTTTTTACCATGAGATCTATGATAGTAACAACCATATTTATTAAAGAAAATCAGTCCATTAATTTCACCAAAACAGTCCCTACGACCAACTAACATTCCAACACCAACTTTCATGATTTTATGCATGCGATTCATGTTCGTCAAGTTACAACCATACTTCAACATCAACACATATAACCCCATAACTACTATCATGTTCCAACATCAACACACCTTATTTCATGCATACAACTTATATTCACACATCTACATCACCCTTAATACATGAAAAGAAAGTTAGATCTTACCTTGACAACTTGACTTCTCTACTTGGCTAGAGTTGGTGACTTGAGATAGAAATGGTTCTTGTTGCTCCAAAGACTATCTTCACGTTTTAGGGACCTTCTAAAGGGTTGAAACACCTTGGAAAATAATTTTTGGATCAAGACTCAAAGGGCTCAAAAATCAGCCCCTTGGCCGAATGCTCTCTCTCTCTAGGCTTAGGTTTTCTTTCTTTGTGTTGTGTAGTTGAAATGAATTGTGATGGCTGATTTCTTGGTCATTATTTGGTTCAACTTTGATGCCTACAAGTTGGTCACATGCTCCACTTATGGCATGATTCATTCCATTAACTTTACACTTTAAATTTTCTAATTTGTTTTCTACAACTTTTGGCCAACCTCACCTTCTTGTTTCTCCTTTCTTCTTTCTTTTCAATTGTTTACAAGACAATTGTATGTGTGGTGAATGATTCATACACCACCCTTTGTCCATTGTAATTATGCCAAGATGAATGAGCAATATTTAATGTGAAATGATCCCTCCACCATGTTATGTCCTCCTAAAACAATGTATACTTTCATAAAGTAGTAGATGCTTAAATATTCAAATGCATGCCTCACATGGATGCCTTATTTTCAGTCACTTGGCTGAATTCCATACTCCTTTCTTTCAATTTGGTTGTCCACAATATAATGTAAGTGTAGTGGATGAATCACATTTAAATGTATATTTGTATGTCTCCCATAGTAGTCTTATTTAAGATGACTTTGAGTCATCTTTTGGACATGTCATGTTAATGTTCATATTGGCTCATTGTTGCCACTAATTTTAACTTAACACCACGATTAAGTAGTTCCTAATTTCCATTAATGCTTCTATACCAAACAAAATTTGTAGATAAATTGTGACTTCAAACGAAATCGGAAGTTAAAGTCTCTACTTTGTATCTTGAGATAGTCTTAATACTCAGCCCGACTTGAATCATCCATATCTCCTTACCCCGATATCATTTTGACGAGCTGTTTGTTGCGTTGCAAACTAGACTCGATGAACTTAATTTTAGGCTTTTGAAACACCTTAAAACTCCTCATATACTAGGAGATATGCCTCCTACAATATAGGCTAAAATCGGGTCCGAGATTTTACCGAAATTGTTCCGATTCATTTCGTTTAACTTCTAATCCTCTTCCAACCTCATGTAACCTCTTATACATACATATACACAGTCATTTACCTCCATAACAATTCATATACATGTCTCGAAGGGTCCGTAGAATCACAATAACCATAAGTAGAACTCACAAAGCTTCGACGAAACTCCAATCGAAAAAGTATATTCCTATCTTTTGTCCATCTTCTATATCATTACTAATAATCTCAAATACTTTAAAAGGTCACTCACATTACCTCATATACATACTCATAACGCGATTTCAAATCCTTTAGGTTACCAGGTCACCTCGAGATACTTAAGACAACCATATTTATAACGATATTCTTACTAACTCGATTAACTTTCCTTGAACCTTCTTAACTCATTCTTTCTTGTTTTAATACAAGTAGCACGGATTATTATGGAGTGTGACATTCTCCCCTCCTTTAGAACATTCGTCCTCGCATGTCAAATGAGGACTAAAACTCGTCAATTAAATAACCGAATCACCCGTTATCGCGGACTATATAGACAGCAAGATTTGACCACGAAAAGGGTGTTTTAGGAATATTATGCCTAAAAGTGCTAAACGACCAAATGGGTCGTTACATTAGATACCAATTAAACAATCGCTCGTCCTCGAGCGACAAGAGAGAATGAACGCCGATGGTAACTAAAGAATCTTTAATAGGACAATGCGGAAAACCTCTACGGAATACGTCGTAAACACTCTGCTCTCTCTCCTTACTAGTCGGAACTCCTCTATCTTAGATAAAAGACCAAATTTTCAATTTCCAAATTCAAATTTTCCCCCATCCTCGGTTTTCGAATATAAGCACTGCTTTTGTCGAAATGTTCTAATCCTATATAACCAAACCTATGAATGTTATCGATAGGCCCCACAATTTTCCTTAGAACCACACCAACCTTAGAACTAAAACACAAACCTTGCCCACTCTGAACTGGTAAAGTATTCTGATTTCACTAACCCTTTCTTCACCATTCTTAAATTTTCTTTCGTCGAAGTACCCTTGCCAAAAATCCTTAATGGAAATAATTTTCCTTTCTCCTTAGTTCATAAGTTCACTAACGTGATCACTGATATCTAAAAGTATTTCACCATTAGTGCTAGTCCCACCATCATCATTCATCGTCACCGTAAATAATTCCATTGACCCACGCCTTATTCGATAGTCCTCAAAAAGATGCTTACATATGAATAACCGACCTTTACTTAACTATACCGAAATTAGTCAAATATAAGGTATAAGTCACTGTATTGTAGACTTAGGGTAGATAATTTACTTTAAAGTACTAGTCTTGTCTTTATATATTTCTTATGTGTATAAATACTAATACAAATTATTTCTTGTCAATATAGATTTCTTAACCGTACTTATATAACGTAATTAATTGATTCTTGATTTGTATATCATGGCTTTGACGTATTACAGATTTGTTATCGGTTATATACGTCTATTCTTAATTACGTATTTTAAAAATAAACAATACGTATCTATACACAATTATATATATAATATTTTTATTATATATATATATATATATATATATATATATATATTTTTTTTTTTTTTTTTTTTATTTTTTTTAAAAAAAAAAAAAAACTTTTACCCCTCAGGTAAAACCCAGATGGCCGACAACTTTATGAAAAGAGCTGTCCTCTTTCCAAAAGCAAAAGCAGACGGCATCTTCAAGATCAGCCGTCCACTTGGATTACGCGTTTTATAGGGAAGAGTGATGTACATGAAGTGACTACACTAGCTGACCTTCGTTCATGCACCAATGCTGCATATATGCTTCTAGGATCCTTCCTTTTGAATCCAATTACAAGAAAGAATGCAAGGTAATTCAGGACACTACGCTATCGATCATCAGTACGATAACGCTTTTGATGTTGCTAACAATCCTTTGATGATGGATTTCACTCTTGAAGATCCATTTTATTCATCTTTTTATAACCCTACCCCAGGTGATGGTCATATTCTGAATATCTATTTGTATACACTAATAGTATTTGTTCTAAATAAATTATCTAATGTATTATAATGTTATGGGTGCAGGGATGTGGAGCGAAACGAGCGGTGGATTTGGATTAAGTACCCAATTACTTGGGCGAACTGAGAACTGTGAATTGTTGTCATGTGACAACAATCAAGAAAAGATAATTATAACGGAAAAAGGGAAGCAAAAAATGTTGTCTCGAGAAGCAATTTCAAGTGTTTTTACATGCCAATAAATGTGCCAAGGAACTCAATATTGGGGTGACACTTTTGAAGATAAGATGTAGGGATTTGGGAATTCGAAGGTGGCCACATAGGAAGTTAATGAGTCTTCAAACCCTAATCAAGAATGTTAAGGTTCACTCTCTATATACACATCTTCTTTACACTCTTGTTTCAAATAAAAAAAAAATTCACCTTTTAGTTTATGTAATAATATTATATTCTCTTAATATTTCGTTTAGAAAAGAACGTTAAGATATTCTCTACATAGACATGTTACCCTTGTTTCGATGATGAATATTTGGGGGAATTGAAGAGGGGGGAAGGAAATGGTATGGAAAAAATGGAAGGATGTGATAGATTCATTAGAGGAAGAGAAGAAAAGGATGGAGGAAATCCCGCATACATGGAACTTGAGGAGAAAACAAAGAAATTAAGGCAATCTTGTTTCAAGGCTAACCACAAGAAGAGAAAGCTTATGGGTATGCGAATGCAGGTGCTTCTTTTGATACTTCATCGCGATAGTGGTCCAATTCTGCAAGACATAATAATGCTTATTGGTTATGGCCATAGAGAGGAAGATGATGAAAATGAAGTCATTAAGTCTCTTTTTGCCGATAATATATATATTAATATATATATATGATTGAACTTTTTTTTTTTTTTTTTTTTTTTTTTTTTTTTGGTGTGTTCCTATTAGCTACTCGAAGAAAGTAGTTGGGACAATGGTAAAATGTCGATTTGAGTGGTGAAATCAATCTCTTTAAAACTTCCATTTGTGTAGACCGTCGATATCACGGGCTCTTGAAATGCGATTCCTTTTCTTTTCAATTAAAGGCGAATAAACCTAAAATGTTTAATTAAAGGCGAACAAACCTAAAATGATCAATTAAAGGCGAACTAGCCTAAATGCGGTGCTTGATCTATGATTATTAATGATGCAGTGCCAATGATTTGGGGATCTTCTACCCTTCCAAAATTCTCGTCTAAAAAGTTCCTGTACTCAAAGAAATTTGTGAGTTTCAAATTTAATCGGTATTAAGTTGGCTTTGCCCTTTGCTTTATACGAATCTTGCAATTCGACACTAGGCTATATAGGAATAGTCAAAAGTAGTTCATATGTAAGGAAAATAAAATTAAAATTTCTAATAATGTGACAAAGCCTATGTAAGCCTATAATTAAATCCTATTATAAGGTGGATAAAACCCAAATAAATAATGAAGTCTTATTATAAGGTAGACAATCCTAAAATAAAATAATTAAATCCTATTATAAGGTGGACAAACCCAAATAAATAATGAAGTCCTATGAATCACCTTTCCCATTCCTTCAACCAACCTTACAATAACGAGCCTAACCGCGACTCCACACTTATAATTGGGAGGCTATGGGACATCTAGGAAAATTCAGATTCTTTCATTATTTCGTGCTACTCCATTCAAATTGGTATCTAGTTGATCCCAATTGGTATCTGAGCATTCGGCCAAGGGGCTGATTTCTTGGTCATTATTTGGTTCAACTTTGATGCCTACAAGTTGGTCACATGCTCCACTTATGGCATGATTCATTCCATTAACTTTACACTTTAAATTTTCTAATTTGTTTTCTACAACTTTTGGCCAACCTCACCTTCTTGTTTCTCCTTTCTTCTTTCTTTTCAATTGTTTACAAGACAATTGTATGTGTGGTGAATGATTCATACACCACCCTTTGTCCATTGTAATTATGCCAAGATGAATGAGCAATATTTAATGTGAAATGATCCCTCCACCATGTTATGTCCTCCTAAAACAATGTATACTTTCATAAAGTAGTAGATGCTTAAATATTCAAATGCATGCCTCACATGGATGCCTTATTTTCAGTCACTTTGAATTCCATACTCCTTTCTTTCAATTTGGTTGTCCACAATATAATGTAAGTGTAGTGGATGAATCACATTTAAATGTATATTTGTATGTCTCCATAGTAGTCTTATTTAAGATGACTTTGAGTCATCTTTTGGACATGTCATGTTAATGTTCATATTGGCTCATTGTTGCCACTAATTTTAACTTAACACCACGATTAAGTAGTTCCTAATTTCCATTAATGCTTCTATACCAAACAAAATTTGTAGATAAATTGTGACTTCAAACGAAATCGGAAGTTAAAGTCTCTACTTTGTATCTTGAGATAGTCTTAATACTCAGCCCGACTTGAATCATCCATATCTCCTTACCCCGATATCATTTTGACGAGCTGTTTGTTGCGTTGCAAACTAGACTCGATGAACTTAATTTTAGGCTTTTGAAACACCTTAAAACTCCTCATATACTAGGAGATATGCCTCCTCAATATAGGCTAAAATCGGGTCCGAGATTTTTCTTGAAATTGTTCCGATTCATTTCGTTTAACTTCTAATCCTCTTCCAACCTCATGTAACCTCTTATACATACATATACACAGTCATTTACCTCCATAACAATTCATATACATGTCTCGAAGGGTCCGTAGAATCACAATAACCATAAGTAGAACTCACAAAGCTTCGACGAAACTCCAATCGAAAAAGTATATTCCTATCTTTTGTCCATCTTCTATATCATTACTAATAATCTCAAATACTTTAAAAGGTCACCACATTACCTCATATACATACTCATAACGCGATTTCAAATCCTTTAGGTTACTGTGTCACCTCGAGATACTTAAGACAACCATATTTATAACGATATTCTTACTAACTCGATTAACTTTCCTTGAACCTTCTTAACTCATTCTTTCTTGTTTTAATACAAGTAGCACGGATTATTATGGAGTGTGACATTCTCCTCCTTTAGAACATTCGTCCTCGCATGTCAAATGAGGACTAAAACTCGTCAATTAAATAACCGAATCACCCGTTATCACGGCATATGACAAGAAGATTTGACCACGAAAAAGGGTGTTTTAGGAATATTATGCCTAAAAGTGCTAAACGACCAAATGGGTCGTTACACCTAGTGTTCCGACGTACGTACCCAAAATATACATGTGAATATTTCTGAATAATGCATGTGACATGTAAGACCTTGAAGTAAACACCAAAATAAATTGGAGGGTCTCAATTTCTCAAAGGCCCATATCATGTACAAGTTGCATTTGTGGATTTAGGAATAGCTACTTGAATGTTGGAACATGATCAATTGTCAGCTTAACAAATTTGGTGGCCTAAAATCAAATTATACTACGGGACCTTAATTTATTTTGTGTTATTTATTGCAATGACAAATGCAGATGATCCAAAAAAATCTACATTCATAGTAATGTAAAGATCTAAATGAGTAAGGATCTAAATGAGTTAATCCTATTACCTAGTATTTTTTTTTCAACGCTAATATCAATCATAATTTCACTTTTTTATACTCATTCCGTCCCAACATACTTGTCATATTTCGTTTCTAAAGAGTCAAATCGTATACATTTTGATCAACATTTTTAAGATGTATTTTTCATCATATTGAAAAATTGCAACTTACAATACTTTTTGTATAGTTTTTGAATATCTAACTTTTAATATATTGAATTAATCAAATCTAATTTAGCTTCGGATATTAATCAGAGTGACTCTTGAGAAGTGAAAAATATCAATTATTTTGGAATAGAGAGAGTAAATATTTCATAGTTTCTACACTATACTTTTTAATGTTTTTTTTTTTTTTTGAGAAAATAACATATAGACATACTACTATAATTAGAAAATAGGGGCCTTAGAGACCTTACCCTCTAGCTGGCACTGATTTCTATGTACCTCGCTGGTCCTGAAGAATGAATACATTGACATAATACAGATATATTTGTATATATATATTTAACCAAAATTTGGTTAATTTAAATCGATTTAGCAATATGGTTTCTTACTTGAAGTTCACTAGTGACGGCACATATTTTAAAGTTTGAAATATCACCTGTATTGGATTTGCGGTACAAATTTTTTCGGTACATTAAAAAAGATTACATAATATCTTAATATATATCTTTCGTAAGTTATACAACTTGAAGCTGTCAAGAGAAATCCATTTCCTTGAGCGCGTCTTCCCAAATTAACCAAAATAGCCCTTAAAGCACGAGAGTTGGACCATTTTGGTACTTGATATAGCTACTTTACTGCAATAGTCCTTAATATTAGGTGACTCATTTGGTTTGGTTCATCAATTTTGAGAGATAGATATACACTACTATTCTTTGAAGATCTAGATTCTCGCACTCTTCAATTTAAATATAGGCTTAATGCATAAGCAGCCTCCTAAACTTACACCTTTTTTTCATTTTGACACTTCAACTAAGTCGTTATTCTAGTCAACTCACGAACTGCGTCCTCGAAGTGTATGCCTATCAAACACAATTTGACTTGCAAACTTTGCAATAGGATAGAATTATTCTTTGTATGCATGAGCATATATCTAGTTAGTTTCATTAGTCTTTCTCATTAGTGTCATTTTCTTACTTAATTACCAACTTCCAGTTCATGTGCCACGGTTTTTTGGTTGATCATTGATTGAATTGATTTCTAATAGGTGTTACTGTTTTGTTGCATTTAGGTAGTCAAATAATTGAAAATATTCTAAAGATTTTGTTGCGGGGTATCTGATTTAGTAATATAAACTACATGGGGTTTACACTTTACAGAAGACAGTCTTGTTTGAAGTTTTTGGATGCGAAGAAAAATATATGGAATTTGGGTTCAAGATGGTCCATTGACCAGATGGCTAGTTTTGTAATAGTATGCTTAGATAGTCAAAGAAACGGGTTCATATCTACTATTTGAAAAATGATATTTAAGTCAGATTGTGTTTGATAGACACTCGGGACGAGGAATTCGGGAGTTAATAGAACAACGACTTAGTTGATGTCAAAATGAAAAAAAGGTGCAAGTTTAGGGGGCTGCGTACGCATTAAGCCTTAAAGATAACTGTACTTCTTTTCTTTCTTTGGGATATTTAACTAACCATTGTGACACGTGATTCTTATAGTAAAAAAAGAAAAAAACATAAAAGCAAATTGGTACCACATGCTAACTACTCCTTAGGTTACAAGATAGGTGGTATAATTTTTTTAGTCAGTTTTTTTTTTATAAAGATATTTCTATGTTTAAGAAAAATATAATTCTAAATTTCTCATTTTATTCTTATTGAAATGATTTATAATCACACAAATATCTATGGCTTGTTTATATATCACAATTTTCAAAAGTCTTTTCACGTTTCTTAAACTTCATGCACAGTCAAAGTGCATCATATAAAATGGGAGGATCGAAGGAAGTATTTCTAAGGTTCCGCTTATTTTTATTAAAGTTAAATGTCTTAAATAAATCTTATTGCTAACACGTTGTCTTTAAATCTACGCATCGAATATCTAAATTAATGTTGTTTATTTCTTAGCATCTAAATGTGTATAATTTAGTTTTACTTAAAAACTAGTAATTACAAAGTATTGTATCAACAAAATATTAGAAAATTTGAATTAGTGTCGTGTTGTAAATTATTCGGTTGATGAAGCACGCTCTAAAAGCTAGGCACAATCATGGGTAATGGTAGACGTCGACAATTATAGTTGTGGAGTACGTAGTAGTTGGTGTTGGTTGTGGATGATGGAGGTAACTGATAATGGTAGTCGTGCACTGTGGCTTGGTGTTGTAGTGATGGCTAGAGATGATGGTTGTACAGTAATAATTGGTGATAGTACCGGGCAGACTGACAGTAAAGATGATAGTTTGTGATTACTAGTCATGGAGGCTACTGGTAAAGGTGGTTTAATATAATTAGTAATGGTGACAACTGATGGTAGAAAAAGCTGATTGCGGTGGCCGATAATGGAGATGGTTGGTGGTAATACGTTAAATAATTGGTGGTGATGGCGGCTATAGGATGTCATGGTTGATATTAGAGGTGGTTGAGGTTAGTGGTAAAAAGTAATTTTTACAAGAATTTTCAAATAAATATTTTATTAATTTTAATATTTTGTACGATGTTTGAATAATTATTTTGATCCTTTCTAGCTCAGTCTTTTTACTTTCTTGATGACTCAAACCCATAATCTTCGGGTTGGAGATGGAGGGGGCTTACCATCTGAGCCACCCCAATAATTCAAAACTTATTATAAGACCGAAAAGCAATTATAAAAGCAAGGATATAGATATACTTAACGGATTAAAATATGAATAATTCATACCTCTATCGAGTAAAAGTAAATGGAAGCTAAGTCTTCTAACCAAATATAAAATGGAATCAAGGAAATAGGACTACAATGTGTTGCACAAATTAGATCAGCGACTAAACGTGCGCCCTTTTCAATTCTTCATATTTTGTGTTATGGTATTATTGGTTAGGAATATATGGTCTTAAAAACCATGCCAGTAAGGGATTGATGCATGTCATTCGTCATGTTTCTATCTTTTCTCAGGCTGTCATTTCGTCGGTCGTTTGGTTTGAGGATTTCTTGTACTTCTTAAGAAAATATTAATTCCTAGATAAAAATAGATAATTTAACTAAATTATCCCTGATTAAATAGGCATTGGATTTAATCATATAACACTTAATAAGGGCAAATCTTAAAAAACAAGGTTAATTCTTTCTTAATTTGATAAGTGAACATTTTTTTTTTTTACCCAATTAAAACAAACTTTTTTTGATAGGGGGAGTATTAATTATGTTGGAATTAGTGATACAGAGATTAATTATCTTTGGGATTAGTTATCTTGGTATTATTTCTTATTGATTGTTTGGTTTGTTTTATTAAAAATAACATGCATTGCATAATATCTAAAAAGAAGATGTTTGTTTACGAAAATGCCCTCATGTATGAGGGACCTCAGGGTATTTTTGTCATTTTCATTGTTTTATTGAGGGATAACTAATCCAGAAACTATCATTTCACTATCTAAAGGAATAGCTTATCCCGACACTATTTTTAATCCTGATATAATTTACCCAAGATTAGTAACCAAAGAAAAGATAAGACAATACTATATTTTTATCTCAAAACTATTTATATTTGTCCAGCATACCAAGCTACCGGGCACATATATAGTTTTGTATTTCCGGTTGTTGTGCAGCAACCAATATATGTTGAGTAGTGAGATTTGTCATGTGAGATCATGACACTTGTGTAAAAGAAAAAAATTAAGGTGTATCCACTGTAAAAAAAATCTAGATACGTATAAATATGGCAAAAGAATAAAAGTTATTCAAGTAACAGTTAGGGTTTAGCAAAAAAGGAAAAAAAAAAAAAAAAAAAACTTAAAGAA
The DNA here is from genome assembly GCF_029784015.1 of Lycium ferocissimum. NCBI lineage: Eukaryota > Viridiplantae > Streptophyta > Magnoliopsida > Solanales > Solanaceae > Lycium > Lycium ferocissimum. Next base: position 29,389,777 of record NC_081352.1, on the reverse strand, counting down.
ATGAGTTTATGTGAACCTATTATTATTTGGGTGGTATTTATTCTTTGATCCGCTTCACCTTATATTTTTTCTAAATTGTTTGAATTATAAATTATCATGACTTATAGTACTTTTTATGTATTTTCTAAAAATATAAATTTTATTTTTACAAACTTAAAAAATTTATGTCAAAATTTACGATCAAAGTTATAAAGTTTTGACCCTCGTATTCCGATAAGGTTCACATAAAATGAAACGGAGGAAATAGCTGCTACTATAAAAAATTACGTTACGTCAACAATTTCTTGCTTTTTCTTTTCCTTTTTTATACCGTATTGAAAAGAATTAAAGAGTTCTAAGTATGAGAATCGAACTTACTAATGTCTATATCAATTTGAACATTACTTTTGTACTCTTTTTCAAATAAAATATTTATAATTGGTAATCAAATAAAAGTACTGCAAATTAAAAAATATTTTATCTCAATTACGTGATGTTTATCTTTTAATTTGGTCAGAAAAAGAATGATATCTAGTATTAGTTGGATCTAACCTATGGTGTACTGATTGTAGTGCCAATGCCAGTGTCAACAACTTTCAATAATTAGAAATAATTAAATTTTAAACTTATATTTTTAACTATAATGAGATAATTTATACCACAGAAATTCTTATGATATATTTTAGAAGATACATTATTTTTAAAATTATTCATATAAACTCAGTGAACAATTAAAATACTCACATAAATTGAGACGAAATAGAATAATTTTTTAAAAAATTTATGATCAAGAAATTAATTATTTGACTCTTGAAATTATACTAACATTAAAATATAAATGGATACAAAAAGAGTGATGTTTTTAGGGATAAGGTCGGGGTCCATAAATTGCCTTGAAGTGCTTTATTGGAGCAAAATATATGTTGAGTAGTGAGATTTGTCATGTGAGCCTTATTTATATTGTGTAAAAGAAAAAAACTATATTTTGCCTAAATTACATCTCATACTAAATATGTCAATTACACAAGATAACAGTATGGTTTAAAATTATATTGTATTTAATATTTAAAACTATTTTCTCTCTAAGTTTATCACAATCTCCTCCCATTTTTCCTCCATTTCTCTCTCCTCCATCACCTTTCTCTTATATTTTTTCTAAACCCAACAATTATAAATTATCATGACTTCGATGGCACTCACACGCCTTTTCTAAAAATATAAATTTTCTCTCTCCACGCTTGACCATGGAGATCTATGGCGAGTTCCACCACCGTCATTGTTCTCTCTCTATCTTTAAATCTCTTTGTTTTTAGAGAGAGAAAACTCCAAAGTTACATTAATGGCGGAAAGCTTCAAAGTCCGCCGGAGCTATGCTCAAATGGCGTCGTTCATCGTACTGCCTTGGTTTTTCGCCATCTCCTCATCATACAACATATCTCGAGCTTTATTGCTTTAATAGAGAGAAAGTTTTTTTTTTTGTATCTATGTCGTTTTGCCTCACATACTTTGGTGGCGGCTCAAATAACCTTTTTATTTTTTTAATTTCAAATTGGAGTGTATACATATAGTGTATAAAGTGTTTTATCTCAATTACGTATTTTGAAGGAGATCTTTTTGTATACAAAATGAATACTAGTGAATTTTATTTCTTGTATTCAATATTTGAGTGTATTCGTTAATTTTTTTGGGAAAATTCAACAACTTTCAAAATTTGAATACAATTTTTTTTTGTATTTATGTTGTTTGAATATACCGATTTTCAAATACAATAAAGTGAATATATGTAAAAGAAGATAAATGAATACAAAAATTATTGAATACAATTGACGTGAATGAACAGTTGAATAATATGACTTGAATATAGTGAAAAGAATTTTTGAACAAATTTTATTCGTTTGTATTCATGAATAATTATTTGACGTTTTATGAATATACTAACATTTTTTGAATACTGGGATAAATGGATACAAAAAATATTGATGTTTTTATGATAAAATTTTAACCCTCAAAGTGTAGTCACTTATGTAAAATTGCTTTATTAGTATTAGTACAAGATTTGCTAAAATTTAAACCACACACATGAAACGTGTATAATCAGATATGGGACCTACTTAAGAGGTGTGGGGTCCACCAATAAAGAGAATCTGAGTTCTTATCTTCAAGAACATATTGGGGCTAGGATTTGTTGTTCATTTCCTCTGGATATTCGATATTTATGTTTGGATCGGAGTAATTTGAATTCTAGCCAAAAAAATTTATTTTAAAAGTAAAATGCTTTATATCAAAAGAGAATTCATTTTTAATGTTTGAATTTAAAACCTCTAATTAGAGATGAATAAGTATTTACTTCATTAGCAAAATATTGACGGGGGCCATTGGGTAGCTAGTTAGAGTTATACAGATATTTGTAATACAGAGATTAGTTACAAGGAAATCTATGTATTATTTTATGTAGGGATTAGTTATGCAGGGTTTAGCTATTTGTTTATTAGTTATTCATGTATTATTTCGTCTTCTATATTGCATAAAATAATACATTGATTTCCTCATAACTTGTACATATATTAGTTAAGAGGTTTCTAAATTGTAAATCAAACACCATATTTTTTTTACATGAATAACTTACCTCCTAACCAGCTATCAAACTTAGTATTATGCAGGATTAATACGTGCATAACTCAGCTCCAAACAATCAACCAAATCGACCCCATTAATTCACATGAGCTTTTCAAAGCCCTTTCTTTTCTATTTTTAGCCGTTGAGCGGATCTAATCTATTTAGAGTAAATTCCCAAAAAGATCAACCATGTATTTGGAATTGCCTTTTAATATCACTTTTTTTTTTTAGAACTTGAATATCACTCAACTTTTACTATTTTCTTCAAGATCTAGTAAACACACAAAACTTCCTTCTCTCCTAGTTGGCATGCCATTTCATATAAAATTCTATTTTTTAATAATATATTTTACTCATCTAATCCATTTAACTCAACTCAATTCAAGCATACAAAATTACATTTGCATAGCCATATTTTTAAATTACACCCCGCATAGCCACTTTTTCATAATATACAACTTTATACACCTGGAGTAGACAAATGTATCAACCTTGAATAAAAGTGTGTAATAATGTATAAGAGGTGTTTATATCCAAGAAAATTCAATTGTATACAATAATATACAATATTTTTTCAATTGTAGTGAGGGTACAAATACAACAGCCTGAAGTGAGGGGCACAACTTGGGCCATTTCGTGTAATTTTACAAACATGGGCCATTTCGGGTAATTAATTTTCCTAAATAGTCATAGAGGGTTATTTTCCCTGAATTAAAAGGTATGAGTCTCATCATGTTCCGTATGCTAGCTAATTTTGCTTGTACTGAATTTCACTATATTGCCACTTCGATCCTTCATCTTTTCCTTTTTAAATTGATGAGTCCTGCGAAAAGATATTAGGGATCTTCACACCCAAAATTTCGACAAGTTCACACATCAGGCTTAAAGCTCACTTTCGATTAATTGTAAGTCGTTGTTGCATACTATCTCCTTTGGTAATTCGAACTTGCAGATAAAGTGCCTTAACCAGCTTCAAAATATGATGAGAATTTATTTTATTTTCAAAAACCAAGCGGTTGATTACATAAGAATAATCTTACAACGGTGCCCTTCTGCCTTTATATTTTATAATATCTGTCACGACAGTGTTTCAACTAAACCTTTTTCTCAAAAAACTTATGCATATTTACCTTCAGCCAAACTTAATTACGGACAACAACCCAAATGTACAAAACCTATGCTCTGATATGTATATTGTATGTATATTATACGTATAATATATGTATATTGAGGTATAAACCTATACATTTGCTGTCTATTTTGTAAATAGATCATCCAAAGATATTGGGCTGTAATTTTCCCCCTTTTCTCCCTCTAACTCTGGCCTGAATAGACAAAATTTGTTTCATTTTTAAGGAATAAAAGTTGGCTGAAATATATTTTTGATTATATTCACTTGTGATTCAAAAATAACAAGCCCATATATCTATGCTAAAAATAAAACTAAGTGTGCAATTTGCACGATTACCTTATTCGGGGGTGGTCTTTAATTTTTGCACCTCAAATTGTTGGTCTTTAATTTTTGTCCTTTGCCTAAAAACCTATGGGATCTGCGTTCAAACCTCCGCTCAGTAAAAAAATTAAAAAGAAATTCGCAAGATAGAGTTTGGATTCGCAAGGCAGAATTTGTTTGCAAAACTCTACCTTAAGGCAGGCAAAACTCTCCCTTGAGGCAGAGTTTGCCTTAAGGTAGCAAACTCTACCTTAATCCAATACTCTGGCTTCCGAATCCAAAACTCTGCCTTGCGAATTTGTTTTAAATTTTTGACTGAACGGAGGTTCGAACCCGGAACCCATAGGCTTTTAGGCGAAGGCCAAAAATTAAAGATCAACAATTTGAGGGACAAAAATTAAAGACCAGTGCCTTTGAAGGACAATCCGCTCAAAAAAATGAAACTACACTATGCCAAATGGATCTAGCTTACCTTATGCCTTCCTAGCCCAAAACGAAAAGTCCAATAATAAAATGTACCAAAAGGTCTTAGCTCTCCTGAGAACATCCACAACACTCAAGAAGTAAAAAAAATGCTAGCAAGAGCTTACTTAAATAAATAATTATGTGTCAACCCTCAAAATATTGATCTACCATTACAGCTAGGAGTAATATGTTTTGGTTTATCATTAACATTTGTTACATCTTCTCTCCATCGTTAACTTTAATAAAGACTTAAAATTGTCATTAAAACTAAATAGGGTTCATCATTAAGTCGATTTGATCAGTTTTTGGATGTAATATATTAATGCCATGTATTTCTTTTTAACATTGTATAGTCATTTAAAGTTCACATAATGAAATAGACCAAAAAGTTCCTAGCTCCCTCAACATCCACAACACAGAGAAAAATTGCAAGCAAGAGATTATTTGTATTAAAAACCAAAAAGTGCCATACAATGAGATCAAGTTTATATACAATTTTTTTTTTACTTATATACATCTAGTAATTAAACAATATAAGATTATAAAAAGCTCAATAATATATCATTTGTCACTATTAAGTATTTGGCATTATATAAGATATACTATCTTTTTCACTCTTAACTATGAACAATTAAAAAAAAAAAAAAAGAAACTATGAACAATAAAGCCACAATTCGACAAATTATGTAATTCAACTCCAAAAAGGAGATAAATGTTTTTTTCCATTTTGCATTGAAATTTGATGCTATGGTAGTAGATTTGTGCACTTTAATTATAGTATATTTAAAGTCACTGTCTTCCAATTTCACGGGTGAAATCCATGACAATGTCCTGCACGGTAGAATTTTAAACTCCATAATAATAACTATTTTTTACATTACAAAGATTAAAAAGTGACTAGTTATTTGTGAATTTTACCCCGAAAAAAAGGGCCTCTCATTTGAATGATCTTTTGTCTGGTAAAAGGCAATTTTAGACAAGCAAGCCGCAAATTTCCAAAAAGGGAACAAACTAAAATTAAGCCAAACCGCAAATAGAAAAATATTTACTCTCTATCTATATCTATATTATTTTAAAAGCATGAATCTAAATGTTAGTTGATTAAAATATTCTTCAAATATTGAACGACTTATATATCCTTTTAGTCTAATTCTATCATATTTCTATTGGCTATTTTGGTAAACAGAAAAAATATCATAATTGAAAATAGAATCCGGAACAAATACTACTTTTGAATTTTGTTCTGAATCTAATTGATTAAAGAGTCTTTACTAACATGTTCAAATAATGAGAGAGTCCGGAACCAAGATGACCCAAAAAAAAAAAAAACTTTTTGAACCAAAATACCCCAATAAAAAAAAAAGGTGACATAAGTACCTTTAGCGCAGTAATTTACTGTGCTAAAGGACTTAACCGTAACGGCGCGGTTAAGTCCTTTAACGCAGTAAAATACTGCGTTATAGAACCAGTAATTTTTTTTTCTATAACGCAGTAAAATACTGCGTTATAGAAACAGTAAAAAAAAAAAAAAAATTGGCCAACTTTATTTTTTGCAATACTTTAGCGTTTTTTTTTCATACTTTGACCAATAATTAGTAGTGTGTCAAGACTCCGAAACGTCAATATTTTATATAGAACCTGATATTTTTTTCTGCATACAATAATGTAGGCTCAATACATCATGGATACGTAAACGTTCGGATCGTCATTTTAGGGGTTGAAAAGGTGCCCGAAGTAAGTTTTGTTTGAAAATTTTAGATTTAAGTGTTCTATTTTTATAAGATTATTTTAGTCAACTTTATATGTCGAGAAAATTAGTCAGCTTTATTTTGAAAAATTGAAACCACAAAAGCGAATTGACATTCACAATTACATTGCCCCGGGATTTTTACGTTGAAATCTATTGCGTATCATCATATTATAAGTAAAGAAAACTAAAAACTTCAAGCCAATTTGGGGAAAAATTGAAATTGAATAGGATAACAAGTGTTTTTTTAAAAATCGGCTCGGCCAAACCGCCTTGCGGCAGTTTAAAAAAATCGCGTAAAACGGATATCCCAGCGCAAAGTTATGACCATCTAATGTTTGACCACTTTACAACTAGTTTTTCGCCCTATATTTTTTTAGAATTAGATTTATATTCAAAATAAAGTTATGTCTTGATTAAAAAATAACACGCTTAAATCAAAACCTTAAAAAATAAAACACTTAAACCTTAAGTTTCCAAACAAAATTTACTTCGGGTACCTTTTCAACCCCTAAAACGACGATCCGAACGTTTACGTATCCTTGATGTATTGAGCCTACATTATAGTATGCAGAAAAAGATATCATGTTCTATATAAAATATTGACGTTTAGGAGTCTTGACACACGACTAATCGTTGGTCAAAGTATGGAAAAAACACTAAGTGTTGCAAAAAAAAGATTTATTAAAATAAGATGTTGCGATCTTTTTATAGAAAAAAACACTAAGTGTTCCTTAAGTGTGTTATTTTTTAATGCTTAACTTTATTTCGAATATGTTGCAAAAAAAAAAAATCGCGTAAATCGGACGTCCGAGCGCAAAAAATCAAGTATATTCAAAATAAAGTTACGCTTTAAAAAATAACACACTTAAATCTAAACCCTAAAAATAAAAAACTTTAAGCTAATGACAACAAGTTGTCAAATAAAAATGGAAGTCTATGTATATAGAACACTTAAACCTAAAGTTTTCAAACAAAACTTACTTCGGGCACCTTTTCAACCCCTAAAATGACGATCCGAATGTTTACGTATCCTTGATGTATTGAGCCTACATTATTGTACGCAGAAAAAAATATTAGGTTCTATATAAAATATTGACGTTTCGGAGTCTTGACACACGATTAACCGTTGGTCAAAGTATGGAAAAAATACTAAAGTGTTGCAAAAAATAAAGTTGGCCAATTTTTTTTTTAACTGTTTCTATAACGTAGTATTTTACTGCATTAAAGGACTTAACCGCGCCGTTACTGTTAAGTCCTTTAGCGCAGTAAAATATTGCGCTAAAGGTGCTATTTTACTGCGCTAAAGGTACTTATGTCACCTTTTTTTTGTTGTTAGGATATTTTAGTTCCAAAAGTTTTTTTTTTTTTTTTTTTGGGTCATTGTGATTCCGGACTCAATAATGAGATATCCAACCAGTAGCCTCATTTGCCTAGGAGCAATTTGTGATTGAAAGTGGGCCTCGTCCGTACTAACCAAAAAAAAATTAACATAGAAAATGTGTAGGTTATTATTGGATCGTATTTCAATAGGCTTATATATTTTTAGATTACCTCATCTGTTTGGTTTTCAAAAATAGAATAAGAGTTCATAAAATTAAAGTAAAGTATTGTCACGACCCAAATGCCGCTAAGTCGTGCGGGTCGATTTTCATCCGGGTTCTAAAAATTCTAAAAGGTAAATATACCTACCTATTATATATACCATAAAATAATTTTAACACCTCGATAGGAGAACCCTTCCCTTAATCGGTAGGAGAACCTCTTCCCTTAATCGCTTATACAACAATAATTACTAAATAAAAGCGAAATTAATGAAGAGTCTAACATATATTATAAATATCAAGTGCGGAATTCCCAATTCTAAATACCACCGAAGGAAAATGGTCAGAAATAGTACAAGAGCCCTTTGATCAACATGTTTGAATAATACATGAGTCTCAAAACTAGAAATACTGTCTAAGGATCAAAGTAAGACAAGGAGTAAAGAAGGAGTCCGGGGGTGGCGGACTCGTCAATAAGCTCGCCTAGCAAACTCGCGAGATAGCCTCGGGATCAATGTCGAGGTGCGGTGGTACCGATCTCGTGCTCACACTCAAAAAAGGAATACAGCAAGGTAGGGTCAGTACAAACACAAGTACTGGTAGGTATCATAGGCCGACAACAACTAGCTAACATATACACAGGAAGAAACTGAAAGATAGACATGCTCGCAATCAAGTACAAGTAGAAATCACAATCCACTATATCAGTCTAAATATAGAAAGACATATACAGAATCCAAGGCATAAAAGAATGATATGAAGAATGAATACGCAACGCAAGGCAATACAATACAATACAATACAATGCAATGCAATGCCCGTACACACATGCTATAAGGTGTTGATCGTCGCCCAACAACCCACGGACCCGTGGGGGACTTGCGAAGTCCATGTACCATTCTCACGATCCCGAGGGACCTCGGGCTCCTCACGTGTAAGAACCTCTCTCGTGATCATTAAAGGACCTCGGGCCTCGTGTACTCTCTTCCTTATGATCACTTCCAATCGGTCACAACACAACCATATAAGGCTACTGAAGCCAACAAATCAGTCAACAATACCAACCTAGTCCATCCCAACTTCGTACCCGAAAGCGTACATGCTTCTCCTCCGATATCTAACTATACATATGTTTCGCTAATTGAAGTCTAACAAAAAAGGTAAGCCATAACCTACCTCGAAGCCGAACGAGATCCACGAACAATCAAACTTGAGCTTTACCCTTTCGGAACGCTTCCGAACGATCGAAATCTAACAATTAAATATTCTATGTTATATATATATATATATATATATATATATATATATATATATATATATATTTCTAGGATTGAAAACCTTCAATTACTCCAAAATCTTAACTTAGGATTAACATCTCACTCCCCGCAATTCAAATACCATGAACTAGAAGTTGTACATATAATTCAGTACCCTAATATTTTATCATATAGACCCAATATGTCCAAATTGAAGTTTTAACATGATGAACAACCTGAAGAACGGAACTAGAAAGAAAATTTCGAAAACTGAGTAGTATGAAATAAGTTGTTACAGTAAACCAAAAGTATACCTTTTGACTTCTATTCCCCTTCCTAAATTGTGAGAATATTCCATTTAAAACCAAGTGCAAAAGTACAAGTGCCAATTTAATAATATAAAGAAAGATTCTTTACCAACAAAACAATGTCAGTAACTTCCACTATTAACTGTTTAACAATTGACCCTTACGTTTCCCTATGTTGAATTGATCACTAACATAACAAAATATTTAATCATGTGACCAACATTTTCGTACTGTAGGAAACCATTTGATTATTAATGAATAATCCTTTCCATCATCATTACCTAATGATTACACAAATAAATGAATACCAAGAGCAAAAAGGTAACATAAATGTACCTGCTTAATTTTTATAAATTGTTGTCCCTTTGTGAAAAAAAAATAGTTCTCTTCTTATGCCGTAAGAAACTGTCTTATTTTGTATTGAGACTCAGAAATAGAAAACCCTACCAACTTAATTCATTCTCTACATGGGTTATGTGATAAGGATATTAAAATATATGTGGGCCTAGTCCAATTTGTTTTCACAGTAACTTCCTTAATTCCTTTACTATTTGTTTACTTTAAAAATTATCCATTCCATCAAATACTATATTTACCAACTTATACCTTATATGGGTGCAAATAATATTCCTATGAATAAACTATTCACACATGACAAATAAATAAATAAATAAATATTCAAATGTTTCCCCGTCAATTAAATAACCGAGTCACCCATTACCGCAAGCTATAAACACTAAAATAAGACCACAGAAAGAGTGTTTTAGGAATACCAGGTCTAAAAGTGCTAAACGATGAAATGAGTCGTTACAAGTATTTATTTTAAAAGATAACGAGTATACTAAAACTTGGATAAAATTATAATGTTGAAAATTTTATCCAGTATCTAGAACTTTAAACTCGTAACTAACTAATAATAGAATCTTACTAAATTAGGCTACATTCATATTTGATAAAACAGTTGTAAGGAATTGGGAAAACTTAACTTATTTATTTACTATTTGGAACTTAACCCTATTTCTTTTTACGTTTTTGAACATACCAATAATTTATTTCCATTAGTATACCTTTTAAATCCAAAATATAGGAGTATCTATTATTAAAAAACATGAATGTCAAACGCGAAATGTGAGACTATTGTGTGGAGTGAGGAAAGCTGATTAAAATTAAGGGATGTACTTTTTCAGAAAAACAAATCCTAGCTTTTATGATTAGCTTTATTTAAAAAAAAAATAAAGATATGCCAAAACTAAACTAAATTACCTAATATCTTTTGCTGACCTGTGCAGTTAAAATGTCTATATCAGTCAAAACTCACAAGAGCTTGTCTCTAAAATAATGTGAAATAGATCTGTCAGAATTATTTAATGTCACTTCTCCATTATTCAGCATTTTCTATGTTGAAATTTTCAAATGATGACCCTACTTATGAAGAGCTCAACGAAAATTTTCAGAGAATTTAAAATGTCATGTGTCCACGGCTAAAACTTTTCAGTAATAACATGAAATTTTCATGTTAATTATCTTACTTTTTAACGACAATTTCAGGTAGCTATCTATTAGCTAGGTATCTGAGTGTAAAAAGAAATTAAATTATCGGTATATAAAAGTTAAACTCGTTACTTTACCTAAAACTAAGGTCTCGTTTGTTTTATCAAAATTAAGATTTTTGAATTGGAATAGAGATATATGAATATTGGGATTTTATTTCAAACTATTTTGAACATGAAATAATCAAGTATTGTTTGTTTCTTAGCATTTATATTTAAAAACTAAAAATATAAAATTCAAAAGATATTTATAAAATTTTAGAATTTTTTAAATTTACGTGGTACTATAAAAATTATTAATTTAATAAAGCACACTATTAAAAGCAAACGTAATTGCTAGCCAACAGTAGTGATCATTGATATTGCGTATAAAAGCTCAAAAAGCACCCTTGAAACCAAAATCACAACTGGGTGCTTTGATTTCCAGGCGGAACATTCTCCGCTCAGGATTTTGTTTTCATTATTTTTAATGAGGCGCCCACGACCCTTAAATTTTACGTCCGCCACTGGTTGGAGAAGGCTAGTGTTGAATGTGGTTGATGGTGAAGGTGAATAGTAAAAATAGTTAGTGGGTGATTTGAAGTAGAGATTGGTGATGGTGGTGATAACAATTAGTGTAAGAGGCGGTTGGTGCACAGGCGGATCAAGGACTTGAAGGGAATTGAACCCCTATCCACAAGGTCAGCTAAGCTTAATTAAGCAGGTTCCATTACTGCCGCTGAACAAAAGTCTGCTTTGTTATTGGCTTCACAACTGATAATTCTTATATATTTAATAGCTTGTCAATATAAATACAGGATTTGCACAAAAGTTACTGGGTTCCTGAGAACAGTGGTGGATTCAGGATTTTCACTCAGGGTATTCAGAAAAATAATTGAACTTAAATATACAGTGTAATATATGTTCAGGGTGTTCAAAAGTTAATATATGTACATAAACACATAAAATTTACCTAAATATACTTTGTAATTTTGTCCGGTGTTCGGGTGAACACACAGAACATCCGCCCCTGCCTGAGAACACGCACTCGGTACCCTAGATCATTTTGCTAGGTTGGTGGTGGTCGTGGTTGGTGTGACTATGATTGGTGGTGATAATAGTTGTTGGTACTAATGAAAGTGTAACCGTGACTTACCAACTCATTCATAAATCTCACAGCAAACTGGCATTGCACTTGGTGAATATTGTTACGAGATTGTGATAAACTTGTCCGTCACAAAACTAATGCTAAAAGTTGTAGTACTATACAATCTATACTACTAATAATACTTAGAGAAGTATTCTTAACACACGTGTAGATAAATAGGTACACAAATCAAGCTTGCATTTTCTTAATCACACATTAATCATATTGCGAGTAAGATGCCATTACGTATAATTTAATGCCACACAATAGACTCAGTGTACCTACGTACGTACCCAAAATATACATGTGAATATTTCTGAATAATGTACGTGACATGTAAGACATTGAAGTAAATACCAAAATAAATTGGAGGGTCTCAAATTCTCAATGGCCCATATCATGTACAAGTTGCATTTGTGGATATAGGAATAGCTACTTGAACGTTGGAAATACAATAGACCCGGTGTGCCGACGTACGTACCCAAAATATACAATATTTCTGAATAATGCACGTGATATGTAAGACCATGAAGTAAACACCAAAATAAATTTGGAGGTTCTCAAATTCTCAATGGCCCATATCATGTACAAGTTGCATTTGTGGATACAGGAATAGCTCCCTGAACATTGGAACATGTTCAATTATTTCTATGTACCACACTAGTCCTAAAGAATGAATATTTATGACATAATACAGATATACTTATATATATATATATATATATATATATATATATATATATATATATATATATATATATAGAGAGAGAGAGAGAGAGAGAGAGAGAGAGAGAGAGAGAGAGAGAGAGAGAGAGAGAGAGAGAGAGAGAGAGAGAGAGAGAGGTCTCAAATTCTCAATGGCCCATATCATGTACAAGTTGCATTTGTGGATACAGGAATAGCTCCTGAACATTGGAACATATTCAATTATTTCTATGTACCGTACTAGTCCTGAAGAATGAATATTTATGACATAATACAGATATACTTATATATATATAACAAAAATTTGGTTAATTTAAATCGATTTAGCAATATGGTTTCTTACTAGAAGTTCACTAGTGATGGCACATAAAAGTTTGAAATATCACCTGTATTGGATTTGCGGAACAATTTTTCTTTTGGTACATTAAAAAAGATTAAATAATATCTTAATATATATCTTTCATAAGTTATACAACTTGAAGTTGTCAGGACAAAAAACTCCATTTACTTGAGCGCATCTTTCCAAATTAACAAATATTCTTGAGAAATTAACCAAAATGGTCCATACAGTACGAGAGTTGGACCATTTTGGGACTTGATATATAGCTACTTTACTGCAATAGTCCTTAATATTAGGTGACTCATTTGTTCATCAATTTTGAGAAATAGTGTCTGAGCACCGTTAACTTTAACATCTGTTTCAATTGTTCAAATGTCCTTACATCTGTGCCACTCGTTTATAGGAGTGCTAATTTTACAAATATGTTTAGCAATGACCTTTGTGAGCTTCCAACGAATATTTACAATTTAAGGGTACTAATAAAGGTAAAACTTACTGTAACCGATATTTTTTTTCACCAAATTATACGACTTTGTCATCATTAAATCAAAAATCAAGATGTATATTAAATTAACTATGCTTTAATAATAAGAGTGTAAACTAAAATATATATCACTATTCATTGAATTGGTGTACACACCAAATAAAAAAAAAATTTCAATTAATAAATGCCTGTTGTAGAACATATTAAGTTCTATTAGGTATGTAGTACACTGACTATTCTTTGAAGCCCTAGACTCTCTCACTCTTCTCGGCTGCCGTTTAGCCATAGATTTATAAATCGGAAAAGGGCTAAAATTACCCCTGAACTTTGAAAAATAGTTCATCCATACCCTTCGTTATACTATAGGGTCAATTATACTCTTACCGTTATACTATGTGATTAATTATACCCTTATGTGTAATGGTTGCCACGTGGCATCATCCCAGACCTTCAAAAAAAATTTCCCCTCAAAATTTTTTTTACCCATTAAAATAACCCAACCCGACCCAAAATTATTTTTCCACCCAAACTAATACAGACCAACCCATTTACCTAAAAATTTCCCCCCAAACACACACTCTCTCTATCGTCGACGACTTCAACTTCATTAGAACTCTAGGTTTTTCATCTCGCTCATTCAGTCGATTTAAAGACTCAAAAAGGTATTGTTTTCATCATCAAATATTGTACATATATGCGTTTATCTGCTGCTGTTGTTATTCATAAGATTCTTATTGGAAGAAGGTTCTTTACAAACTCCATAATCTTCATTTATCTACTCTTTTAGACTCTTGTATTTTCAGCTTTTTAAAGGTTTGTTGCGGATTGTTAGGTCTGAACGTTAATGTATGTTGATTTTTTTTTTTTTTTTGAAATCTGGGGTTTTGCCCAACGTTAATATATGTTTTGCCCAACGTTAATGTATGTTTTTGTTTAGTTATCTTAGTTGCTCTAACCCACCTTCAACCTTTTCGCGATTTTCATTGAATTTAAGGCTTACAATGTCCGAAATTAGTTGTAATTCAACGAAGAAGTGTCACTGTGGTGAAATTGCTCGTTGTTTCACTTCGAAAACACCTTCAAATCCTGCCAGACTTTTATCATCTTAATAACCTGCAATTAATAGTAAGTAAAGTAGTTAATGTAAATGAGTAGACAAAATACCATTTAGCAAAACAGAAAAGCAAATAGTAAATTAGTTAAAATAAGGGACCACGAACTGAAACCAACACACAATAGTATAACAATGAAAAAAAGATATAACAATGAAAAAAAGATATCAAGACATCAACTACTTCAGGGGACAAACCACAAACTGGAACACATAACTAACAGTTTCCTACAATGAAGGATCTTCCAGATGTTATCATTAATCATAAGAGCAAATACCAATTAGCAAAAATGAAAAAAGAAATCAATTTTGGGGACCACACACAATAGCATAAGAATAGGGGACCCCTTCATAAATGTAGAACCATGCAGCTAGCTAATAAATAAATGAACTTTCCATAAATGTTAAACAATAAAAAATACTAAGGGACAACAAGACACCACACAACCAAACATATACCAAATAGAATTCTTTATCACACTAAGCATTATAAAATTCTGGAGAAAGTATAAAAAACATGAAATTGTTTATCCCAAAACACACGCTTGACATGGAATTGTTTATTGACTAAATTCCCCAACATTAACAGCATTTTGTTTTTCATAAATCAACCCATGAAGCAATAAACAACTCAAAACCAAACTAAGCAATATAAAATTCTACAAACCAAACCCTAAAGAATATTTTTTAAAAAGTAAAAATCCTAAAATAGTACCACCTTTTCATTATACCACCCACCCCACATTAATATCAGGACCACAAAAGAACCCTAAAACCACTAAAAACAAAACCCCAAAAGAAAACACTAACTATAACAATACAACAGACGCATAAAGTAACTATGTGAGTCTGCCATTTTTACCAAAAACAAAGTAAGACCAAACTTTAAGTTTGTAACAACCTCAAAATATACAAATGCAACTTCAAAAAAGTAAAAGTTGGGGACTCTAACCAGCGAGGCATTGGGTTGCAAAGCAGAGAAGAACTATGTTTATAAGATTCTGTTGCACTTTCGGTATAATCACAAGGGAAACACATGGAAACACATCAAAAACAAAAAAACAACTAAGACAAAAAGGAATCTAATGAAAAAGTTGAAATCCGAATATATTAATCAACAAACAAACCCGAAATGGAAAATATTTAAAACAAAAAACAATAACAACGACAGCGAGCGAGATAAACGCATATATGTACAATATTTGATGATGAACACAGTACCTTTTTGAACCTTTAAATGTTGAATTGGTGACATGAAAACCTAGGGTTTCTATGGAGAAGGCGGCGATATAGTGTGATGATAGAGGGAGAGATAGAGAGAGAGAGTGTGTGTTTAGCGGGGGGGTGGGGGGGGGGGTGGGGGGAATAGTTTTTAGGGTAAATGGGTTGGTCCGTATTAGTTTGGGTAAAAAAAATAATTTTGGGTCGGGTTGGGTTATTTTAATACGTAAAAAAAAAAATTTGAGGGGAAATTTTTTTTGAAGGTCTGAGATGATGCCACGTGGCAACCGTTACACATAAGGGTATAATTGATCCCATAATATAACGATAAGGGTATAATTAACTTATGAGTATGAAGGATATTGATAGTATTTCGAGTTCGATGGTAATTTTTGGTCCTTTTCCGTTTATAAATTGAAACTTGAAAATTTGTGTTTTGAAGTTGTGATATTTGAAGCTTCAAGTTGTGTTTGGACATGCATTTTATTTGGAAAAAATTTGAAATTTTGTGAGTGGAAATGAAATTTCTCCCAAAAACTGGCTCATGGAGCTTGAAAAGATTTTGAAGATAAATTTCAAAATCTGACGATTTTCAATGTCCTGACATCAGATGTTTGAAGGTAAATTTTCAAAATCTATAGCCAAACGCTAGCTAAGCATAACTGTACTTCTTCTTTTCTTTCTTTGGGGCAGATGGCCAAGTAGATATTTAACTAACCATTGTGACAAGTGATTCTTAAAGTAAAAATGAAAAAAACATTAAAGCAAATTGGTACCACATGCTGACTGCTCCTTTGGTTACAATATAAGTGGTATATTTTTTTTAGTCAATTTTTTTAAAAAAATATTTCCATATTTGAAAAAAATATAATTCTAAACTAACATTTTATAATTAATGAAATAATTTATATACAAAAATATATATAGTTTGTTTATTGATCAAAATTTTCAAAAGCATTTAGATGTTTCTTAAACTTCATACCAAGTCAAAGTCCATTATATAAAATGGAACGGAAGAAGTATTCTAAGGTTCTATTTATTTTTATTAAAGCTAAGTGTCTAAATAGATCTTATTGTTAATACGCTATCTTTAAATATACACATCAATTATCTATAATCAATATGTTTATTTCTTTGCGACTAAATGGGTATAATTTATTTTTATTTAAAAACTAGTACGTAATAATTACTAAAAATGAAAAATAAAAAGTACTATTAAATTAACAAAATATTAGAGAAAATCTGAATTAGTATGGTGTTGTAAATTATTCGTTTGATGAAGCACACTCTAAAAGCTAGGCATGGTTGTGGGTAATGGTGGTCGTCGACAATTATAGTTGTGGACAGTGGAGTAGTGGATGGTGGAGGTAACTGACAATGGTAGTTGTGCACTGCGGCTTGGTATTGTAGTGGTGGTTAAAGATGATGGTTGTACAGTAATAATTGAAGATAGTACCTGACAGTAAAGATGATCGTTCGTGATTATTGGTCATTGAGGCTACTGGTAAAGGTGGTTTAATATAATTAGTAGTCGTGACAACTGATGGTAGAGAAAGTTGATCGTAGTGGCCGATAATAGAGATGGTTGGTGATGATGGTATGTTAAAATAGTTGGTGGTGATGGCGGCTATAGTATGTCATGGTTGATATTAGAGGTGGTTGAGGTTAGTGGTAAAAAGTTCTTATTACAAGAATCTTCAAATAAATATTTTATTAATTTTAATATTCTGTACGATGTTTGAATAATTATTTTGACCCCTCCTAACTATCTTTTTTTGCTTCCTTGGTGATCCAAACCCACAATCTTCGGGTTGGAGATGGAGGGGCTCACAGTACGACAACTCGATAATTGAACTTATTATAAGACCGAAAAGTGATTATAGAAGCAAGGATATAGATATACATATACTTAACGGATTAAAATATGAAGGATTCATACCTCCATCGAGTAACAGTAAATGGAAGTCAGTATTCTAACCAAATATAAAATGGCATCAAGGAAATAGGACTACAATGTGTTGCACAAATTAGATCAGCGACTAAACGTGCGTCCTTTTCAATTCTTCATATTTTGTCTTATGGTATTATTATTAGTTAGAAGTATATGGTCCAAAAACCATACGACCAAAGGGTTGATGCATGTCATTCGATGTAGGGATTTAGTAAGCTGAGTTGGTTGAGTATACATGACTTTCGCTTGTTGGTGAGGTTCGATCGCCCTTGTCATGTCTTTTTCCCTTTCCCTTCTTATCTCTGTAATAAAACAATTTTTTTTAAAAAAAAAAGATGTCATTCGTCATATTTCTATCTTTGTACGAACTCTGTCATTTTTTGGTCGTTTGGTTTGAAGATATGTTATACTCATATTGGTAGTTATGTTGTTATTAGTGATACTGAGATTAATTATATAGGGATTAGTTATTTTGGTATTATTTTTTATTGATAATATGGTGTATTGTATTAAAATTAACATGCATTACATAATTTCTACAAAAAAGTTGTTTGTTTACAAAAATACCCTCATGTTTGAGGGACTTCAGGGTATTTTTATTATTTTCATTGTTTTATCCAAGAATAACTAATCCTAGTACTATTATTCCTATATCTGAAGGAATAACTTATCCCGATACTATTTTTAATCCTGATATAACTTACCCAAGATTAGTAACCAAACAAAAGATAAGACAATATTATATTTTCATCCGAGAACCATTTACATTTGTCCAGCATACCAAGCTACCCGTTAAGGGCAAAAAGTTTTGTATTTCTGGTTGTTGTACAGCAACCAATATATGTTGAGTAGTGAGATTTGTCATGAGATCATTGTATAGGGAAAAAAAAGGCCGAGATCACGTATGGTGGACGTTCGGGGGGGGGGGGGGGTCGGGGGAACCGCTACAGTTGTTCCACTATTCATGACTCCGAGTCACGTCACGATTTTAGATCGAAAGAGTCGCTAGAAACTATGCTAATGTTGGAAGTAACCTCGCGTCGCATGCCCCAGGGGTAGAAAAGTCTGCATTTGGTTTACATATAGATAGGCTATCGTATAAGCCAAAGGGATCCAGGATAAATGCAACATGTGACCCACTCACTTATTTTCTCTCGAGAATAATATTTAAAACACAGCGATTATCATAAGAACATATTTACTTTGTATTTTCTTACTTAACTTGTGCTTGATTCTTTCAGTCTAACTCTTGTAATCTGAAAAAAACCTATCCGAAAGAGAGTTTCCAAGGTGGATACGACCAGGCTTGTCTTCAAATCCTTGAAATACAAATCTCTAACTAATTATCCGTTTTCACCGGAAAACAGTTTGGCGTTGTCTGTGGGGATAGACAGATATGGAGTCGTCCTGATTCGCGGCAGAAATTCTTCTTCCAAGAACTCTAGTAAAGAGATTATACGCAGATAGACATGTCTGTGGCGGGTGGTAGCTCGAGCAATATGCGGGGGCTCGAAGACGCGCGAGATGTTGGTAAGGGCGTGAAGGACACGAGGTGGAGGTACGGGGTGGCCGGACACGGCGAGGAACTGGGTGGGGGCATAGGAGTAGGGTGGGACCGCCCGCGGATGGCTTGGAGAGGAGCGAGAAGCGAACGTCTCGAACGCCCGGCAGACGGAGGTAACCGGCCTGACGCGTGTCCGGAGAAGAATGGGTCGGTACGGTGCTCGGCCTAACGACGCGCTGCCGTAGGCGGGTTCCTTCGAGCGAGGTGAAGTACGGGGGGATGGCCTTTCTCGAGGCACGGGATAAGAAGGATGCGACACGTAGGCATTTGGCCGCACAGCGGGCCCAAACAACTGCAGGGCGAGGATTAGGTGTCGAGCCGGATGCGTGCGAAGCCCTGCGACCTATGACGCGGCGGCGTCCCCGAAACCGATTCGATGCGTTCTGCAAGAGAACTCCTCGAGTGCGAAGATAAATAAATGAACCGGATCCCGGGGCCCGTACGCGTGGGCGGGGCAGTATAGTATCTTTAACGTACCCACGAGCGCGACCATAGGCCCGTTCACAAAGTTCAAAAAATTCTATACAAGCCCAAATACGACGGTACCAGTGATCCAGAAAAGCATATAACGACATTTGAAGCAGCCGTCACTAGAAACGAACTTAAGAAGCATGATATCGAATCGGTCGTAACGAAAAATTTATTCAGACAACTCGCCAAAGGAAGCGCTATACAGTATGCTACGTTGCAGAGCATTCGTTGACTCTTTTATGCTGTGGCAGATGCGCTTTTGTCGAGGCCAACGGAGGAACAAGGGTTGGGAAACACGCGGCGGGGCATGTTCCTTTATCGTGGTAGGGCGACGAGGCTGCTCAGGGTTCGTAAACATGTTTGAAGAGAAGAATGTTCTTCGGATTATCTGAAGACTAGGCGCGGTCGCCTTACGCCGAATGGTCGGACGCGTCCGGCAAATTAAAAAGAAAGCTTAGGTAATTCGCGAAATATGGTGAGATAAACCTGGATATACTGACTAAATGCATTGAGAAGTTAGGGAAACAACGGTTCCCAGGTAAGTGGCGGTAACGCAGAAGAATCGAGACCCGGTTTTCGAGCGAGCGTCGGGAGTCGTTAGGGACGGTTTAAGTGCGTATAGGCCGCAGTGTGGAGCTAAATTTGAACGAGGAGACAGCGAATGGTGGGGCTTCCTCGGTAGAAATACCTGCGCCTTTCGAGATAGACATCGAAAAGTAGGACCGCCGAAGTTCTCAGATCATAATTTCAGCATAAAAGCTACAGATCTTATTGTAGTAATGAGGACGATGAAGGAGCTTGGTTCCCAGAGGAGATGCAGCCAGCTCGGATAAGGTTTCTTGATTTGTGGTGTCGCTTCCACATAGTACCCACGGGCATACCACGGAGAGGATTGCTGAAGCCTGCAGGAGCCGGGCGTTTCGAGGTATATCGGTAACGGGGCCAAACTCGACTTAAGCGAGAATCATGGGCGGCCGGAAAAAGGCATGACACTCGCGTAATCGACGTGATCTTCGGAAACGTGAACCGATAACCTGCATACGATTTGGAAATTCGAAATTCATTCATCGCTTAGAGTCATGTGGTGGCGCACCCCGAAGAAGAGCAAGCTAGCCTGCAGAACGATTACGGCAACAGGGACTATTACTTTCCATGATGATGCCCTGGTAATATCTATTCAAATTGAAAGTTCTTTCATTATGCATGTGTTGATTGAACCAGGAAGTTCAACAAACATTATCCAGCAGTGTGTTCTAAGGGAGATAGAGGTAGATGAAGCAATTATCCCATGACAATGCGCGAGGGTTTAATACGGTGAATTGACCGGGGAGGGTGGTGCAACGGTCCACGCCGATGGCATGGAGCAGGACCTGACCTTCGATCATCAGCGGTGACATGTCTTGTAATGTCGCTCTTGCAGAGGCGGTGGATCATTCGATGCGGCTTTGTCCTCCAGCATAAACGAATATGGTCGAGTTCAACACTCGCTGGGGATAGGAGAAATAAAGGGAGACCAAGGCACACCTCGTGAAATGGAAACCATAGCGGTAATAGCGGCTAAGAAGGACAAAATCTCCAAATAGCAATTACGAATGCGAGACAGACGATAAAGCCGGGGGAAAGAAAGAGCGTGGTGAAACGATGTCTAGGGAGGTGTCGAATCGACTCGTCACGGATTTAAATCGTCCCGGTCGATAAACCCCACGTAGACTCGACGATGGAGAATTAGAACGCACGACACTTTCGACGATGAAAGAAGTGCGGCACCGGAGCTTGGGCTGCTCCCGAGCACGGGAATTATTTTTAACATTTAAACAGGCTACTGTTGCTTTGCTTGGTCACACTTTGGACATAACGAGGATCCCAGGTGGTCACACATCGGTTGAGTTCTGATCCACGCCACCCCTGGTAAGACAGAGGAAGCGGCTAATATCAACTGTGAGGGATCAGTTCGTCGAAGAAAAAAGTGGCCGATTGTAACATAGGATGCGATACGAGGGTGGAAAACCTCGGTGGTGAGTAAATGTGGTGGTGGTCCCCAATCTCAACAAATTCGGAGATATTGTAAGGATTTTAAGGATCGAATGAGGCACCGCCCAAAAATTCCTTCCGTATTTTTGTATCGACCGGATGATCGATGCCGCCGCAGTCCATAGTGCTACATTTTTTTGGACGCGTAATCCCGTTATAACGGTCATTGCGCCACCGAATCCAAGAGAAAACGTCTTTTATGACGATCACGGTAATTTGTTATAATGTCGTCGCCTTTTTGGTCTCGAAACGCGGGGGTAACGTACCCAATTTGGTAAACAAAATGTTCGAAACGGTCCGACGAAGACCATGGAAGTTTACATTGATGACATGCTGATCTAGTCTGAAACGGTGGATGCTCATTTGTCAGCCCTATAGGAGATCTTTGATACACTCCTTAGGTATGGTATGAAGATAAACCCAGAGAAGTGTGCCTTCGGAGTGCGATCAGGGAAATTCCTAGGCTATTTGGTCTCGAGCGAAGTGCGAGATGAATTCGGACGAGTCGGAGTCGTTCGGGAAATGCGGAGGAACTAGGTAATGTCAAAGTAGCACAGGGACTGACCAGGAGGGTCGCAGCCTTTGGGAAGATTCATCTCCCGGTCCTCGGATAGATGTCATGAGTTTTTCAAGCTAATAAAGAAAGGCAATGGATTTAAGTGGACTCACGTCTGTTAAAGCTGTGAAAGATCTCAAGGAATATCATCAAGGCCCAATCACCTTAATAAGCTAAAATCGAAAAATAGGAATGACTTGTTCTCGTGTTTATTTGTTTCATTAGTCTGGAGTCGACGCATGCGTTAGTACGAAAAGATGGGAAAGCTAACTCCCAGTCATTACGCAGAAAAACGACAAGGGTGAAATCTTCGGTATGTGGCCCGAGAAAAGGTTTATCTTGTATACTTGGTTATAACGCCGGAAGCGTGCCGTGCGCACCGACGTCACTCGGTGATAGTAATTACCAACCACCTCGGCCTTCTGAGCGACCTTGCGAGCGAGAACCTTACGAGTCGACTATCTAAGTGGTGTTAGAAAGTGAGTGAATCTGTTTTGGCATATACATCATTTGGACCCGTAGCGGCAGAGAACTGTCAGGTCGAAAATGACTTAGATTCACAGACGTCTTGCCAGATGACCCAGTGCGAACCCTGCTCTTTTTCACTCGTTATTTCTTTCTTTTAATCTTAGTCTTTGTAGGACAGGTAGGCCTTGGTTGAAATGAAGATCGATCCTGACCAGGCAGAGATAGGAATTAGAAAATAAGTATTGCGCTCTTTTCTTGGTCGGCCTTTTCCACTAAGGGTTTGCTGCAAATAGTATTTTAATGAGGCAATGGTAGCTTGTGTGCCACTTACGGACATAGTCGAGCTTCGGGGATCATGGGCCGAAAGCTCCCCCACGTAGGTACTAAAAGTCAAAGCTCATCGGCGGGTAGCATGCACCAGGCAACACGATTGAGATTACTGTTTTTGTCAAAGACGGAGCTCGATCCGTGTGACGGAAGTCGGTTCTTTCTTTGATCGATGATGTAGCGTAAAAGCGCTACGCTCCCACTGATTTTAATGAATGAAAGAAATTTGAACTGACGCGGTTGCACTTTGAATTTGTTGGTTCGAACGAATCCCCCTGGATTAGAATACATCTGCCACGGACACACAACACGGGCAGTGGGCCTCCGAACGTGAAGGAATCATAAAATTTATGCCAAAAAGATGAGGTCAAGACGTTCTCTTCATCGGCATCAAAAAATAAAATGGGCCCCCTCCTTTTATTATAAATCGGATGAATAATACCTAATCATAAAATATGCGGCGAGAAGTAGCATTCTCATGTTGGGAGAAGCGATTGCACGCAATATCAAATGCATAAAATGAAGCAATCGAAACTCCTAAATACGTAAATCAGAAACAAAAATGAGCACGATTCTGATAGAAAGATCTTGAGGTGGATGGTCCTTACAACAGAAGTACATAAGCACTGAAAGGACGGATAAACATGGCAATCGAACAGCAATTAATACCAGCAGTAAACTCGGCAACTCTATATTCAATAACGACTGAATCCAATAAGAATAACTTAACAATTAGAACACAGGCAAGGATAGATAATATAAGGCAAAAAAGAAATGAAACAAATATGTTCATCATCCAACGTCGGGCAAATTTTTACAAAGCAAACACAAAAAAATATCAAACATGGCCTGGGCAGGCAAAAACACCAATCAGGGTTTGGTGGTGTCGGACGAAGCTCCGCCCTCGACAAACTCCTTAGGAATAGGGTTTGCGGGATCGGTTGAAATAATGTTAGAGGCGTGAAAGGCCTTAATTTGTAGGAAAGATCTCGGGCTCCTCCGGCCAACCCTGCAAGAACTCCCTTCTGAAATCGCTTCTCCGCCCTCTTTCTCATCCTACCATTGAAGCACCACCCCTCATCGCTAGATGATTGATTCGCATCATTGATCGAAAGGCCGAGGCAATGCCCGTCGCAACTCCTTCATGGACAAGGCAACAATAATTTTAGTATCAATCGTCATCTAATCCATCCCGAACCTCTTCAAGCAAAAGTCTGCGAGCTCGGTACGTAGCATAAGCCTTTTCCAAGACAAATTGCTTCTTCAGATCTTGCATCTAGGCATTTTTCTTATTCATGCTTAGTCGTTGTTTGTCACTGGTACCACGCATACTGGCATTGGTTTGAGAGAGGCCTTTGACCCTTTGTTGTCCTCTAACTGTGGCTTGTTCTGGGCCTTCTGTGTCTCTAGCCTCTTCTCTAGATCGGCTATGGTCCTTTCAGTTACAGCCTTCTCTTGGACCCTCTTCTTCGACTCCGCCTCCAGGGTCCAGACTTTCTCCGTCAGTCCGGATTCCCTCTAAATAAAATTTGTGGAAATGATTCCGGTGATCCTTTATTTCTTCTGCTGTGCTCGCTATTCGGCCGTATCGGAAACTTGGCGCACCTTGCTATGGATTTTTCTCTCATGCTCTGACAAAGCCAGCTTTGTTTGTAAATCCTCCACCGATACTAACCTGACCTCCATCGGGAATACACTCATAAAGCCTGTGAATCTCCTCCAACCTTCCCCTCTCCTAGATAAATTTGCGTTAAAGGTCCTCTATTGTCAAAAGGCTAGCCTGAAAGGAAAAGTGGCACACCCAAAGTCAATGGGTGATGATGGAAGCAAGATGTAGTCTAAAAAAGGAAAGAGATAAATCACCACATACCTGTGCGGCCGCGTGGGCACCATCATTCAAAAGAGGGCGGGGTCCGCCACAATGGTATCCATCTTTCTCACATGTTTCTAAATGGCTATAACACCGTAAATCTAGATTAGGTGTGAATGTATTAAATGACAATTAATGTGATATTTTTGGCATATGAAGTCCTATCAATATGATTTTGGCTGGAAATAGTTGATTTAGGATCAGGACCAAGTAGTTAAGTTCATAAAGTTCTCAAACTCGTCTAAATTGTGATAGGTCCGATTTCTAGGAAAGTTTCATGAAAATACGTTGGGAATTGGAAAAAAAATTCCTAATAAAAGTTGTAGGTATTTGAAATACCTTTCCAACCATATAGTGGAGCCTGAACCAGATCTCTTGCTTCCAGGAGTTATGCCTATTTTACTAAACGTGGTCACAGGGTGGAAAATACGGCATGCGCGGCGCCGCGCGTTGGGAGCCTCGACGTGCCAGGTCAAGTTTCCAGAAAACTCAAAATTTTGACACCGTCAAAAAATATACCATGCTCTGCCCTGGCCGCGACGCTCCACGCGCCACGCCAAGCCATTTTATGCCTGAAGCGATTTTTCTCGAATTTTATAAAAGCCTAACTTCGTAAAACTTTTGACTACTTCTTTTTGGCCGACTTTTTGGAGAACAAGAACCTTAGAGATCTCTTTTAAACCCTAAGGTGAGTTCCTAATCCATGTATATCAATTCTACACCAAATTCAATCCTTTTTTACATTAATTCATCTTCTCAAGCCCTAGATTCTTGAAAACTTAAGAAAGGAGAAGAAGGGGCGTGTGGAATTTCGCCTAAAAGATAAGATTTTTCATTTTTATGGGATTATTAATGAGGTTTGGACTAGTTTAGAGCATAATACAAGGTTAGAATTCACTAATGATTCATATAAGGATTCAAGAACAAGTTTTAAGTCTAGAAAAGCCCTAGTTTTTTGAATAAGGGTAGAGATTCCTAGAATTTGTTAAAGTTCTAAACTTTGTTATTAATAACCATTGTAGAACAATTGTTGAACTTGAAAGAATCCGTTTGCTAGCTTTTAGCAAAAATTGAGGTATGTCTACTTTTTAAAAACCTTCTTTTTGATTTATATTATCTTGTTTGAAACGTGTAGATGATTGTTCGTGACTTGAAATCTTCCTTTGGAATATGAACATGATTGAAACACTTGTTTGGTGGAAGTTCTTTCAGAAAGATGATTTCTTTTAGACAAGGTCATGTGTGTGTAGGGTCAAGCCTGTATCGAACCTTATACGAACTATACTACTTTATGGAACTCTTTTTTTCAATTATTGGATGATTGAACTCATTTTTCTAAAGGTTGGACCTTAAACTTGTTTTGCTGTTGAATGGGTTTCTTGAACTTGAAATTGAATAAGGAAGTTGAATAATATTTCTAATTGGTTATGACTTGAAATACCTCTATTCTCGAGATGATGACGATAGTGATATTCGGCTCTAAGCCATGATTGATGATTCGGCTGATATACTATGATTTGTATCTTTGTTTGTGTTTAGGCCTGTATGGGAAAGTTGTGCTAGTCCAGAGGATGATTAGCCGTTATGGATCCTAACATATCAATACGAGTATTGTTGTGTTAGTCCAGATGACAATTGACCTTCGAGGCTGCCTAGCCCGATATATCTATTGTTGTGTTAGTCCATAGGACGATTGACCTTTGAGGCGTATAGCCTCGTGCATCTATTGTTGTGTTAATCCAGAGGACGATTGATATCCGAGGCATGCATCTACTGTTGTGCTAGTCCAAAGGACGATTAGCCTCCGTGGCTTCTTAGCCGGAGTATTGAGTGGTTGATATTTTTTGTTGTCTGTGAGTGGATTGTGGTGATATTGAGTTCGTAAGTGAAATACTTTACACGGTAAATGGTAATGAGCTAATTTGATATGTTCTTAGTTGTTGGATTCTCTGATGACTTCTTTAAGGTTACTGGCTTACTCTATCTTTGGAGTTGAACTGTCTTTCATTGATACCATTTTCAAATTTTATTTATCTAATTTTATTTTGTTAACTATTGCCCCTTAGACACTCATTGAGTACTCAGTAGTCAGGCATACTATTATTTTTTTATGGTGTGCTAGGTAACATTGGGGAGCAGGTTCGTGATATACGTGCAGAGTAGGAGAATTTGCTGCCTTCCATATTTATTGGTGAGCCCACATGCTTGTTCATGGGTCACCCTCTATCTTAGTTATTGCTTATATCTTTCCGGGCTGCGTCCCGAAGTTTAGACTATTCATTTATTGATCTTAGAAGCTCCATAGATAGACGTTATTACTGTGGGTAGTGTTGAAGTCATCGTTTGACTCATTGAGTATTACTACGTTCTTATGACGTTACATCTATATTAGACTTCCGATGTTTGATTTCATAGTCGTGATCATGATTTTATTTAAGCTATTTATAACTGTTTGGATTAATTAATAAAAGATTATTAAATAGGGACTTGTTGTTATAAATTCATAAGGTGCTTCCGGTGTTATTCATAGCATCGGATGCCTGTTACATCCAGGGTCGGGTTTGGGGCGTGATAGTGGCCGGTTAAATGCCCTGCTATACTTCGAACTCCCACCGGGTAGGAAATTAAGTTACATTCCTGGGAGTAAGTTACATTCTTGAGGAACTAACATAGAGACCTGGCAAAAGTTGAGGGTTGCGGGGGCTGGAAGTGTTCGCTAAACCCTTCCCGAGCTCTTAGGCATCGTCGAACTAACACTTGCGTGGAGCCACGAGATTGGGATATTCGCCTCAGGGGAACCGGTAGGGAAGGCCCCCGGGAGGATGAAGGAAGAGACGAGATGGGGGTCAAGCTTCGGGCATTAGAGGGAACAGAGGAGGGCCAACAGATAGAGCCTATCAATTGGGCTAGTTCCATCTCTTCGAAAAAGCCTCGGTAGTAGCTTTTTGAGCAACCTTTTGTATTGTCACGCCCCGAACCATGGCCTGGGCGCAACGCAGCACTCAGGCCTTGCTTGCATGTGTCCGAGCGAATCTCATGGCTTGCTTATCCACATGGGAATCAAAACAGCATAATCTATATGATGCAATTTAAATGAATCATGAAAACGTAATTGTGGAATAAAGTCTTGAAGTAATCTCACAGTGTGAAATATCATGAAAAACATAATAGTCTGCAAATATAAAAGCACAATTGACTCTGTGAACTAACATCTATCTATGAAACCTCTAAAACACGGGGCGTAAACCCTATCTTACAATTCCAAGAGGGAAATTCTCGAAACTTCTAAAATACGGGGCGTAAACCCCATCTACAACTGAAGAGGGAAATTCCAATTCCCACATTCTTTATCTGGTTTTCTAAGTCTAAGATCATGGTCAAAGCTTAGGTTAAAGGTGCGGGGTGTTACATGTATACAGACTAGTTCTGGAGTCCGGTCCTCCTCCTTCTTGCTGGTACAGGCTTCTAGGTCTATTTCCACTTGGGGGTTGCTAGGGTCCCCAAAGTTGGACTCAGACCATCCCGACCGGTATCGGGTTACTTGCTTTTTTTTTTTGTCGAAGAAACAGGACCCGAAGATGCCCTCTTCGCTCGAGTCAGGGGCATTTTTCTGCCCTTGAAGGGAGAAAGAAGCAGCTTGTAGCACTTGTTATACGGCCACGGCCGGATCTTTAGATACCTCAACCAAAGGACGTATGGCATACCTCTTGGACAGCCCGTGGTTCTTTCCCCCTCCAATTGTTCCTGTTCGAAATCTCTTTCCACACCCTGATGTTAGGGGAGGAGAAGTCAAGGATTTTTTGGATCCCTCTCGGTAGATTCGATATCAAATTCAGCGTCCACAGGGCGGCGCAAGAATTGGGGAAAATAAAATCAACGATCAAGCATAAAAACACAGCTTAGAGAGGGCAAGACGGTGAAAGCGCTTACGTTTATTGTTCCATTGTTTGGGTATGAGAGCCTCCGAGGGTTTGACTAAGTCCTCGGTGGCGATGATAACATACCTCTCTGTTCATTCTTGATCAAATTGTCATCAATGCTTGTAATTATTGCATTCTGGCCACACCAGGATAATAGGAGAACCCCGACCCTGATGATCTTCGGATAATAGAGATGGATCAAATAGGAGAGAGTAAAATCCACCTGGACCTATGTAAAGAGGTACCTAAGGCACGCCACAAATTCCCTCGGATCGGCAGAGCCCGGCACGCTAAGCATAGTTGGTATTCCCATTGAAAACTCCAAAATCACGGGATCGATGTGGTCACTAATCCTTAAGAAAAGCGATAGGCATAGGCGAAGAGTAGCGTAGGGTTGGTGGAAGCAATGTTTTCTCTGGTTGGGAGGAGCACCTCGATATATTTCCCGACCGCGATCTTTCGGGACCGGCTAAGGTTATCACTCGTGTGAATGGAGGAGCGGTATACGCACGTCGATCGGTCTCTCTCGGTCGCCTGCGGCCGGTAGAAGTACCGCGCACGGCTCAGATCTTTATCGGAGAACCATTTTTCAAGAACAAACATTTTTGCTCGTCGTGAGGGGCGGTGCTTGGCCGAGGTCTTTCTTTGGGGTGCGATGGGGCGGTCGATCGGGACTTGTCGAATGGAGACCACATGAGACCGCCGTCGCCGTTACTCGCTCAGTGGTGGCGCCACCAGCGATGGATGAATCGAAAGACATGACAAAATACGGGGAAGAAGGTGATTAATATTTGCAAAAAAGATGATAGCCTAGGAGAAAAGTCGCAAGAGATTTCTTTGAAGAAGATAAGCTCGAAAAGGAAGTGATTCCTTGGAGAAGAGTTAGAGGTATTTATACAGTTGAAAGAGCAAGCGGCGCGACCCTAAGTGAGGGGACTATTTTTTTGGGCGCGCTAAGTCATACCTTGAAGGAAGGGTTCCGTCATCATTTCGAAGGCTCGATCTTCCGTAAAAAGGCTAGGCTGAGAATGGAACACGTGGTAGAAAATGTTTGATAGGAAAAAAATGCATGCGAAGGTAAACGATGCCACCGAATAAGAGTAAAGGTGCATTAAATGCAAAATCCTGGCAAGGTGTATGCTCACGAGGTAACCCGCAATGATTCAAAGATCTCCCATGTAAAGGTTAAAAGTGATGGGCTCTTCTATTCCTGGATTCACGATTAGGGTAACCTCGAAAAGTAGGGGACCATCTGTATTGGGAAAAAAATCGGCCCGAGATCGCATATGAAACCGACGCTTGAGTGGATCGGGGAACCTCCGCATTGTTCCCCACTCCCACCAATCACTACATCCACGATTTTAGATCGGCAGAGCCACCGACTACTTAACTTTGCAGAATCACGTCACATCACCCGTACTTTAGAGGTAGAAAAGTCTCATTTTGGTTTACATATAGATAGCTTGTCATGTAAGCCAAGGGGATCCAGATCATCTCTTGTAATACCCCCTCCCTTATTTTTTCTCTCAAGAACAATATTTCTGGGCACGTTGATTATCCATAAGAGCATATTTACCTTGCTTGATTTTATTACTTCTCATGCTTGATTCTTTCAATCTAACTCTTGTAATCACAAAAACCTATCCGAAAGGAGAGTCTCCGGGATTGCATACGACCCACTTGTCTTCAAACCCTTGAAATACAAATCTCTAACTGATTATCCATTTTCACCGGAAAACAATCATGACACTTGTGTAAAAGAAAAAAAATTAAGGTGTATCCACTGTAAAGAAATCTAGATACGTATAACTATGGCAAAAAAATAAAAGTTATTCAAGTAGTTGTTAGGGTTTATCAAAAAAAGAAAAAAAAAATACTCCCTCTGTTTCAGTTTATGTGAACCTATTATATATTATTTGGGAGTCTCACGAGGTGGTTCTTAGATCATGTTTTTCTTACATATTTTCTAAATTATTTGAATTATAAATTATCATGATTTATAGTACTTTTTATATGGTTTCTAAAAATATAATTTTATTTTACAAACTTAAAAAATCTATGTCAAAATACGATCAAAATTATAACGTTTGACCTTCGTACTCCGATAAGGTTCACATAAATTAAAATGAAGGGAGTTGCTGCTACTAGAGAATTACGTTACATCAACAATTTCCTGCTTTTTCTTTTCCTGTTTTTATACCCTATTGAAAAGAATTAAAGAGTTCTAAGTATGAGAATCAAACTTACTAATGTCTGTATCAATTTCAACATCACTTACGTAATCTTTTTCAAATAGAAGATTTATAATTAGTAATCGGATAAAATTACTGTAAATTAAAAAAATGTTTTAGCCCAATTACGTGACGTTTATCTTTTAATTTGATCAGAAAAGAATGATATCTCCTATTAGTTGGATCAAACTTGTGGTGTATTGATTGTAGTGCCAATACGAGTGTCAACAGCTTTCAATAATTAAAAATAATTAAATTCTAAAGTTATATTTTTAACTGTAATGAGATAATTTATACCATAGAAACTCTTATGATATATTTTAGAAGATACATTATTTTTAAAATTATTCATATAAATTCAGTGCACAATTAAAATACTCACATAAATAACGAAATAGAATAATTTTTTTGGAAACTTGTGATCAAGAAATTAATTATTTGACTCTTTAAATTATAACATTAAAATATAAATAGACACAAAGAGAGTGATATTTTGAGGGTAAGGTCGGGGTCCATAAATTGCCTTAAAGTGCTTTATGTATAAGATATAAGATTTACTAAAATTTAAACCACACACACGAAACGTGTATATCAGATGTGGGACCTACTTAAGAGGTGTGTGGTCCACCGATAAAGAGAATCCGAGTTCTTATCTTCAAGAACATATAAGTGCTAGGATTTTTTCTTCTTTTCCTCAGGATATTCGATATTTATTTTTGGATCGGATTAATTTGAATTCGAGCTAAAAAAATTTATCTTAAAGTAAAATGTTTTATATCAAAAGAGAATTCATTTTTAATGTATGAATTTGAAATCTCTAATTAGAGATGAATACTATGTATTTACTTCATCAACATAATATTTGACAGTGGGCCGTTTGGTAGCTAGTTAGAGTTATGAAGGTATGTGTAATACGGAGAGTAGTTACAAGAAAATCTATATATTATTTTATGTAGGGATTAATTAAGGATTATCATGGATATATACCTGCAGCTACTTGAGAAATTTTCATCTAGGACAACTATTTAGTGGATGATCATTTTTTATTTTACCTTGCAATTTATAAAATTTTGTTAGTTATTAAAAATGTCAGATAGTCTAATGTTTGTCTATAAGTTTGAGAATATATAAACAAACATTATATTAGATCCGTGTTTAATGGAAGGTTGAGTTAAATGGATTGAATGGATTTAAGGAAATTTATTATTTAAAAAATAGAATATTATGTAACATGGCATGCCAACTAGGTAAGAAAAAGGATTTTGTGTGTTTAGTATATTTTGAGAAAAATAGTGATAGTTGGGTGATATTCTAGTCCTAAAAGAAACAAAAGTAGTATTAGAAGGCAATTTTCAATGAATGAATGACCTTTTAGGAATTTACTCTAATAGAAAAACAAAATGACATTCTTTTTTTGCACGTGACCTATTTGATGTATGGACCAATATTGTTGTTACACTTGATTTGGTTAAGAAATTGACCACAACGAATGTTATATTATGATGAAGTAATTTGATGAATTGAGAATGCATATATTAGTTAAAATTATAGTTATAAGCATATATTATGCATCTTAATTTGATATAAATATTGGATTCGAATTATTTTTACTGTTACTAGATGGAGTAAAATTTTGAGATACGTTTAGTTTTAAAACGACAAAATAAATATTCTTCCTCAAACTTATGGCCCGCGACAGATGTGTGTCTGTATGTTAAAGGTAATGGTGCATCCATCATCTTCCAATCTTAGGTCTATCTTTTATCTTTGTAAATAAAAAAGTTAATTGTAATTTTTTTCTTGTTATACAACACCAATAATATTAAAATATTCTAATATGATTATGATTTTTTCCCGCTGGGTCGCATTTCATGGTTGCTATATGAACGCATAAAGACGTATTTGATCCTTGCTAATTACAAAATCCATAAATCGTCTTTTGGCATTTAGTTGAGTATTCTTTTTCATTTGGTATCATACATTTTCTTTAGAAAGAAAAACTATAATTTCACCAGAAAAAATATATAAATTCAATCGGAGCAAATGCACCCTAGGTGTCTCAATCTTACATATTAAAAAAAATAGATAATTGGTTATATTTGTGCCTCAGATTCTCGCAGATTCACTTACTACTGTAATGTTTGTTATTGTAAAGGTTACATCAAATGTTTTACACGTTTTGTTTTTATTGAACAATATGCCAATAGTACTCAAAGAGGCTCAAAGTGCGGCCTCAAAAGCGTACTTGTTCTAAAGAAAATGAGAAAAGATTTTTGTCAATATCTTGCAGTGATATGTCCATTCAAAAGCTAAAAAATTTACTTGTATTTGGTATTTATGTCAACTCAGTAAATACCATTATATGCATTTTCCCAGTCACTCTTATCACTAAATTTTAGTATTCAATTCCTCGACATTTTCATCTTTTGTATCGTTTAACGTAAATACTAGTATGCGTATTCGCGCGATGCGCAGACAAAATTGAAGAATATTAATCATATTAAAATGTGATTTATGAGATACTTTTCACTTTTCGAGAGTCAATTTGATTAAACTTTGAAGCTAAATTAGAATAGATTAACTCAATATTTGAAAATTAATATTTTATTTGAAAACTACATAAAAAATAAGTTATAACTTTTACCATATCAAGTTGGTAAAAAAATATATCTCAAGATGATGATCAAAATTCATGTAGTTTGAATGTTGGGAAGCGAAAAGATAATATAAATGGGATATATAAGATAAACTTTTGTATCCAAATCAAGCATTCACCAAACTTACCAACTATCAACACTATGAATAATTCAAATCACTCGCGACAAATAATTTTCTTATTCCAAACATACATTGTGAATTCAGCTTTTAACCTCCATTAGCTCTTATTTTGAATTAGTGATGTCCTTGAGAAAACTTCTCATCAACATTCTTGATCTCCTACTCTACCAAAACCTGGTGTTGAAAGGATAAAAAAAGAAAAAGATCAAAAAAGTCAATCACCTTTACGCCACTTGGCTTAATATTAAGCTTGACTACTCTCCTTATATATATATATATATATATATATATATATAGATTAGTAGTAGTAGATTATTAAATTAGGTAATATTTTATACTACAATTAATAGCTTCTTTTATAATTAATGCAAATAGAATTTGTTGCCAAGTGGCTTGTTCATATTACGCCACTTGGCTTAATATTGTTTCGACTACTCTCCTTTATATATATATATATATATATATATATATATATATATATATATATATATAATCTATATATATATATATAGATTACTAATAGATTATTAAATTAGGTAATATTTTGAACTATAATTAATAACTTCTTTTATAATTAATGCAAATAGAATTTGTTGCCAAGTGGCTTGTTCATGTTACGCCACTTGGCTTAATATTAAGCTAGACTACTCTCCTTTTATATATACTAGTATTCGTACCCGCGCGATACGCTGACAAAATTAAAGAATATTAATCACATTAAAATGTGATTTATGAGATACTTTTCACTTTTCGAGAAATAATTTGATTAAACTTTGAAGCTAAATTGGAATAGATTAACTCAATATTTGAAAATTAATATTTTATTTGAAAACTACATGAAAAATAAGTTATAACTTTTACTATATCAATTTGGTAAAAAAATATATCTCAAGATGATGATCGAAATTCATGCAATTTGAATGTTGGGAAGCGAAAAGTATACATAAATTGGGATAAAGGAAGTATAAACTTTTGTATCCAAATCAAGCATTCACCAAACTTACAACTATCAACACTATGAATAATTCAAATCATTCGCGACAAATAATTTTCTTGTTCCAAACATATGTTGTGAATTCGTTCAACCTCAATTAGCTCTTATTTTCAATTAGTGATGTCCTTGAGAAAACTTCTCATCAATATTCTTGATCTCCTACTCTACCAAAACTTGGTGTGAAAGGATAAAAAAGAAAAAGATCAACAAAGTCAATTACCTTTATATCATAATTATGCAAAACAAAAATCAAGAAACTACACATGTAATACGAGATTATAAACACCGAAAATTTTAAGCAATGAAAAGCAAAAGCAAGGAGGATGTTTGGAGAATTGGTTGATGGCATAAATGGAACGACTGTAGAAATTTATCACCCTTTTTTTTTTTTTGGTAACTAACATGTTTTATTAATCACCAAGTGTGTCAATTACAGCTCCATAGCATAGCCAAACACAGCTAACTATCTGGTTACTACTGTCTACATACGGAACACATACAAATGCCTATTGTTGGGACTATTACTCCCTTAGAATGTGTAGCTCTGCATAAGAGATTGGAGGCCAGGAGTAGCTCGCACATTACAGATGTAGGCTATTTCACGGGCAACCCTTTCTACTTCACGGCTTCGCTGTTCAAAAATCCTCGTATTCCTTTCGGTCCATATTGAATTCGTCATCTCAGCACACACCATGTGAAATATTCCAGCTTGCCGTGACTTCCCTTTCCCTCGTTTGATCATCCATTCCAAATGTTGCAAAAGCATGTTTGCGAACCGGCAATGGCGGTACGTCGTATCCACGCCGATACTCGCTTCCGTAGTTGCGTACATACGTACATTTGACAAACATGTGCTCCCCGTCTTCATTATAGGTTTTACACGGAAAGACACATACTGGATCAAAGTTCAATCCCCAGCTGAGTAGTCTATCAATTGTCAACAATCTTCCATGAAGACAGTGCCACAAGATAAAAACAGATTTGGGTCGAGCAGCGTTATGGAACATTAAGCATTTCCAATTCACTCTCTCATGGTTATTCAGTAGTTGTAGATAAATCCTTCTAATCATGCTCTTGCCAGACTGCGTCCTAGTGTTCACTTGTTCGAGTTTTTTCCAAGCTCGAATAAGTTGCCTCACCATCCAACTCGTTTGGCGAGGTATGGGAAGAAAGGGCTGTGTTCTCGATCTTTGATGTAAAATGCATGAGTCCATTTTATCCGAGTCTGTCTTGCTTACTCGGTAGGTCCCAACAAAGTTTAGCTATAGTCGCTTGGTTTCACACCTGAAGATTTATGAGATTGAGACCCCCCGAAGCCTCAGGACAACAGACTATATCCCATGCAACAAGTGCTTTTTTTTGTGATTGTATTGAGCCCGGACCAAACATAGCTCCTACAATATGCTTCGATGGCTTTGATCACCTAAGGTGTAAGATGAAGAGTTGTGCCTAATATGATTGTATGCCAAATAACACACTTTGTACTAGTTGAACCCTCCCTGCATAGGATAGTTTCTTAGCGCCCGAGATACTCTTTTAACAATTTTCTCAACCCAAGTTGCCATTGAATCCGTAGCAAGTTTCTTTGTAGATAATGGTATACCAAGATACTTGAAGGGTAAATCTCCACACGAATATCCTGTGTGTTGTAGGATTCTATCTCGCTCACTTTGCTCAACCCCACCGAAATAAGCTGAACTCTTGCTCAAATTTGCTTGAAGTCCTGATGCCCGAGAAAACAAAGGAGGAAGGACTTGGCGTAGGCGCTCACCAAGCCTAGGTCCCTTTGGAAAAAGCAATAGATCGTCCGCAAAACTAAGGTGCGAGTGATCCCTAATTTTGAGCATCGTGGATGGTATTTAAAGGACTGTCCGTTTTCAAGTTATTCAAAGCTTCTACTTAAGTATTCCATGACAATGGCAAACAAGAGCGGGAGATCGGATCACCTTGTCGCAACCCGCCGCATCAAATGGTTCAAAAGAGGTGACCCATTTACCGGATAGTATAGTTGACAAGTAGTTACACATTGCATTAACCAACCTTTGAATTTTGTAGGAAATCCCAACTCCTCCAGAATCTGTTCTAGGTATGCCCACTCAACTGAATCATACGCTTTTTGTAAATCGATCTTGATCAGGTATCTAGCAGAGATATGTTTCCTAGAATAGGCTTTCACTAATTCGTGAGCCAGTAAGATGTTGTCAGAAATCCTCCTACCTGGTATAAAACCCGACTGAGCCTCACAAATTAGGAAAGGCATAATCTTCTGCATCCTTGATGCCAATATCTTAGCGATGATTTTGTATAAAATGGTACAACACGCAATAGGCCGAAAGTCCTCGATGGGCCTCGTGGCTCGGGATTTTAGGCACCAACGTGATAGTAGTGCCAGCTTTTTATGGCTTTGTACATTAACCCGCAGCTAAAGAAATCCTTGGCCGCACATATATCATCTTTAATAACAACCCAAGCTTTCTTGAAAAATAAAGCCGAATACCCATCTATGCCGTGATTTTCATCGTTAGATTTAAGCCCCTCCCAAATTTCCGATCTTTGATTGGTGCGCATAACTCCGCCGTCGTTGTCTTCTTAGACAGCCCCGCTTCATAATTCATTTATCTACAGCTGGTAGGCACGCCTGAGCCGACCCCATCAAGTTCTATAGAAATTAGTGATTTCCACTTCAATATCTTTAGGTTCATGAATTCTCTGGCCATTTAAGGAGCGAATATCACTAATCAATTTCCTCTGGCATCGCTCTTTCATCACAAATTTCGAAAAATATTTCGTGTTACAATCTCCAAGTTTGATCCAAGAGGCCCGGATTTCTCGCTTTCGAATGCTTTCTCGATCAAGGACCATTTTTCTAGATTAAGGAGGAGTTGTTTTTCCCGTGCTATCAACTCATCAAGACATCGAGCATTCAATCGTGCCTCGGACAATCTTCAAGGTCGCCGAGCTCGATCGACGTTATGCCTCGACTCCCTTGAACTCCTTGATGTTAAGATCTTTAAGCAAACGGTTTTAGTGTTTTTAAGCCTCTCGCGTACTTTTTCATACCTGCTTGCCCCACCGGATGCATCCATACCTCCTTTAGTATTTGAGGGAATTGGGCATGCTCAGCCCAAATATTAAAGAATATAAAGGAGTTTTGCCACTTTGAGGAGCCGTGTATAGCCGTAGTAGCATGGGGAATGATCCGAAATACGTGGCATACCATGTTCGTCCGGATATGGCCCATTCATCGCACCAATCCGCATTCCCAAAAGCTTTGGTCAATACCGGCTCCGTACTGTCCGCACCAGTTTACTTGTTTGACCAAGTATAAAACTCACCCTTCTATGTTAATTCATTCAGATGTAAATCCTGGATACAGTCCGAGAAGTCCTGTGTTTCGGCAGAAGTAACAGGGTTGCCTATGAGTCTATCAAGGGGAGATAATACTGCATTGAAGTCGGCCCACATCAACTACAGTTTTGCAACCCCTTGGCCTATTCTGATCAGACTTTGCCATAGAGCCTTCCTTTGGTCCACACTATTACACCCATAGATCGCAGTAACATACGCTTCAAAACCATTGAGTCTACCTTTCACATGAGCATGAATGTATTGAGCCCCTTCTTCTATCAACTGCACCTCGTAACAGTTTTGGTTCCAAAGCATCCAAACTCTACTATTATCAGCATTAATATAGTTACGTATGCTGCCCCATCTAGGAGCTACATTATTTAAGACACTTGCTACTCTATGTATTTTAACTCGAGTTTCTACCAAGCAAATAAATTTGAGCTTCTTACTAGTGATATAGTATTTCAGCTCCTTTTGTTTGTACCTTTTATTCATCCCTCTAACATTCCAACAAAGCCAAGTCATATTGAACTTTAAATTGGCCTTGCATTATCAGGAGGCCATGTATGAGTCTCATTGCCTCCACTAGCCAACATAGAGAAAGAGTTCCTGATCGGAGTAGGTGCCTTATTAAGGACATGGAAATGCTCTAAGTTCAGCTCAGAACAAAGTCGTGCACCGCCTTGTTACTTGTCATTGGGCTTTGTCTCTCGGTTCTCGGGGGAGTTTTAGTTGTCTCAAGGGTAGCTAGTCTCCGTCCGCCGTACTCTTTTGTCTTTGGCTTCGATCGTTAGCGCCACAAAGATCCTAATCAGCCCCTATAATGTGCCGCTCCTGTACAGGCGCTTTTTATTGCCATTCTTGAGTGGCAACCTTATTATGTCTCCTCCTTCTAGCTCGTTTCACATTTGGTCCTTGTTGTTGTACATTCATCCTCTCAGGCTGCTCGACACATCTGTGGCCTACAACCAAGCATTGTTCACAGAACTCTGGCTTCCAGTCGTATTCAACAGCTTGGGTGTATTTGGTCCCATCGCAATCCATTATGACTACAGCTTCAGGGAGTGGTTTAGTCACATTGACCTCTATTAGGATTCTAGTATAAGAAATCCTAGTCGCCTTATACGTGCATTCATCAAAGCATAAATGGGTGTCCCGAAGATCGGCAATCCTACCGAGCGAAGCATCTCCCGCAGTTCATAGGCAACTTGCAGGAACAACACCCACAAGGGTATCTCTCGATGGAAATTCGACACTAAAATCAAAATTTGGTGTCCATTGCTTCAATATGATGGGTCGATTGTTAATAGAGTGTGGACAAGCATAATACACCTTCTGCATATCCTCTGCTGTTTGAAATTTAATAACATAATAACCTTCGGTATGAAGGTATACATCAGGTTCAAGTATATCCTTCCAATTTGTCGAAATATATATGCACATCGCATTGTAGCTCGGAGTTTCGCCCAGGAAATATGCTATCACAGCACACTTCCATTTCTGGGTTTCCGGCTCAACTTCTTCCTTTTCTAATTGAGCCACCAACTGGCCCTCAATCACCTGTGGGGGGGATATAATTAAGTGCCCTCCCCGACGTTGCTGCTCTGTTATTTCGAAACATGTTCCCCCATTTAGCCCCTGGTCGTGTTTCATTCACCTTCTCAAGTGCAGGCTGCATAGGACACAGCTTTCTATACCCGACGAACTGCTAGCGGCCCTTGTTACATCAGCAACTGCAGTAGTGGCCACCACTGGGTCCTTTGCCTTCACTCCTTGTGCAACTTCATTACTCGTATGTCCCTCATTTGGGTTAGGGGGTGTGAGATCTAGCCTTTTAGCCTCCCGCATCCTATCGTGTTACCCCCATCAGTTGAATTTATGCCGCCGTCGACTAGATCTAGGTTTTCTCCTTCTCTATTCGCCGGCTCCAGCTCGATTCGAGCACCCACCGAGCTACCAAAAGTAGCAATCGGTACTTTCTTTGGTCTTCCACGACCTCGGCCTTGTTCCTGCCCCGGTATCTGGGCTTGAGCTTGAGTTTTCCGTCTCCCTCTCGCCAT
The DNA here is from genome assembly GCF_029784015.1 of Lycium ferocissimum. Lineage (NCBI taxonomy): Eukaryota > Viridiplantae > Streptophyta > Magnoliopsida > Solanales > Solanaceae > Lycium > Lycium ferocissimum. Next base: position 29,349,303 of record NC_081352.1, on the reverse strand, counting down.
GGTTTTCCTCACCTGGTGCACGTTAGCTCAATGTGCGCCCAGAGCATGTCTAGAGAGAGAGAGTTTTAAAATTAGTATAATTTATCACCCTTTTTTGCTTAATAATTTGCACAAAAATAAATATACCATAATTATGTATCATTATTGATTGATATTCTATTATATCATACCTTATTTATGTGCCCGCTTCATCATTTTTGTAACTTCCACTCAAATCCTTTTTAATGATATTCTCCTTAAATCTCTCTTAATTTTATGTAACTGATTACTTAGTTATCTCCACAAATTTCGGAAAGATTTTCTGGACTCATATAAGGCATCGGTTGTTTTTTCTAATTAGTGATTGTTTTTTTAATTATTTATTTAAATAAGATATAGCATATTAATAAGAGAGAATGCAAAATAAAAAATAATATAAATAGAGAAAAGCTGAAAAAGGAGATAATTTTTTAGCCATTTTTCCACAGAAATAAATGGCTAACTACTTCAAATTCAGAATTTGAATTTAACATTTTAGAATATATAACCAGTTACCTAAATTTTAATCAATATAATCAATTTTAATTTTTTATTGCATTATAAATTCATTACAAAGATAACCCAATCTACGGGGCGGGGGGGGGGGGGGAATTCTAATATTCCTTATATGATGATATTTGAATTGCACATGTTTTAACTTTTAATTCAAATTCATTTTTTTTTATTTTAGTTCAAATATTTTCTCTACATAGAAAGAGAAATATAGAAAAGGAAATCGATATTTATTTATAAAATTTAGTTCATCAGAGCCATAAAACTTGTCGATTTGATTCTGTTACTACCCTAGCTTGAAAGAAAATCTTCTTCTTAAAAGGAAGTACCAAAAAAACTTTGATGTGTTCCATTTTTTTACTTTTAGGAAGGTCTTTCAATTTAATTCAAATCCTATTTTTTAATTATTTATTTTAGGTTTAAATTGTTTCACATCTATATATAGTATGAACTTGGTTTAAAATTCAAAGTAGCATTATATTTTTTTTCCTGCTAATTATGCTAATATTGATTCGTTCTATATTAATAAGAAAGGTGATAAAATCTAATTGTTGATATCTTAGACTTATCATTTTCTATATTCCTAATAGATTACTTACACGGTAACATTTTAAAGTGAAAATATTAAACAAATGAATTTTAATCATGATTTTTCGATACATTTTAATTTTAAGATTGCATTCAATTTAATCGTACGGGTGCTCTTCATATGAGCTTGAATTTATCTTAATTGCATAAAGTAATAAAGACAATATTATATCTTACCATTTAAAGGAGCATTGTTGACCATAAATTAGAATCCAAGAATATCAATTAATAATTTTCTCCAATCAATGCACCAAATTAGGTGAGTTTATTTAATAATGTCAATTAATTTCTTTTAGAATTGATACAAATAGAATTTGTCGCCATGTGGCTTGTTCATATTACGCCACTTGGATTAATATTAAGCTAGTTTGCCCTCCTTCTATTATAATATAGATATTATTATTATTATTATTATTATTATTATTATTATTATATTAACAACTCTACTACTATGTATTGATAATATCGTATGAGTATATTAGGTGAGTTCATTATTATTTTCATTATTATTATTATTATTAATAACTACTACTACTATGTGTTGATAATATCGTATGAGTATATTACGTGAGTTCATTATTATTATTATTATTATTATTATTATTATTATTATTATTATTATTATTATTATTATTATTATTATTACTATTAGTAAGTCTGTGCAGTAGCAGTAGTAGTAGATTATTAAATTAGGTAATATATTGAACTACCATGAATAACTTCATATAATAATATTAACACCTCTACTACTATGTGTTGATAATATCGTATGAGTATATTAGGTGAGTTCATTATTATTTTCATTATTATTATGAACAACTACTGCTACTATGTGTTGATAATATCATATGAGTATATTACGTGAGTTCATTATTATTATTATTATTATTATTATTATTAGTAGCAGTAGATTATTAAATTAGGTAATATTTTGAACTACAATTAATAACTTCTTTAATAATTAATACAAATAGAATTTGTTGCCAAGTGACTTGTTTATATTATGCCACTTGGGTTAATATTAAGCTAGACTACTCTCCTTATATATATATTATTTAATATTATTATTATAATTATATTAACAACTCTACTACTATGTGTTGATAATATCGTACGAGTATATTAGGTGAGTTCATTATTATTTTCATTATTGTTATTAACAACTACTACTACTATGTGTTGATAATATCGTATGAGTATATTACGTGAGTTCATTATTATTATTATTATTATTATTATTATTATTATTAATTATTATTAGTAGTAGATTATTAAATTAGGTAATATTTTGAACTACAATTAATAATTCTTTAATAATTAATGCAAATAAAATTTGTTGTTAAGTAGCTTGTTCATATTACGCCACTTGACTTAATATTAAGTTAGACTACTCTCTTTATATATATATATATACACATAATATTAACAACTCTACTACTATGTGTTGATAATATTGTACGAGTTATTAGGTGAGTTCATTATTATTTTCATTATTATTATTATTAACAACTAATACTACTATGTGTTAATAATATCGTATGAGTATATTACGTGAGTTCATTATTATTATTATTAATTATTATTATTAGTAGTAGTAGATTATTAAATTAGGTAATATTTTGAACTACAATTAATAACTTCTTTAATACTTAATGCAAATAAAATTTGTTGCCAAGTGGCTTGTTCATATTACGCTACTTGGCTTAATATTAAGCTAGACTACTCTATATATATATATATATATATATATATATATATATATATATATATATATATATATATATATATATATATATATATATATATATATATAGATTATCAAATTAGGTAATATTTTGAACTACAATTAATAACATCTTTAATAATTGATGCAAATAGAATTTGTTGCCAAGTGGCTTGTTCATATTAAGCCACTTGGCTTAATATTAAGCTAGACTACTCTCCTTGTATATACTAGCATACGTACCCGCGCGATGCGCGACGGGTATAAAAAAAAACTAATCATAAAATATTATAATATTATTTATTTAAGCCTATTAACTCTAATCGTTTTAATACTTAATATTAGTATCCGCGCGATGCGATGAGGGTTATTGTTTTCACATTGAAATGTTTCTTATATAATACTTCTTATTCGTTTATATTCTACATTGACTTTTATATATATATATGTGTGTGTATATATATATATTATTTTATTTCTTATTTATTGTTGTTGTATTATATATTATTCGGTATTGTTGCTTTGCCAAATAATTTTATATTAGCTTGTCATTTGACTTATTTATTATTCATTACTTCACTTTACTAATTAGAGATAAATATGATTATTTTGCTTACTCATGAAATTTTATTTGTTTGTACAATTTTAAAAATTCTATTATTTAAATTTGTCAATAATAATAATAGAGAGTATTTTTACTTTGTTTTATCGTCTAAATTAAGTCAAAGAATAAATATCTTTGCTTTTTCTTTAATCCTCCTATTTATACATTATTTTTTCTAATATCATATTTTAGTTAGTTTTTTTTTTTTATATTTAGTATAAACTTACGTTCTCTTCTTATTTTATCATAAAATCTATCAATATTTTAACAATTATTAGTTTGGTGTTATATGCACTAAGTAATTATTGAAATTTCCTACTTGAGAAACTTAATTATATTTTAATCTTTTATTATATTACTTGAAACTTTTATTATTTAATTTGAATAATATTTATCATCATCATAATAATATTAAGTTTATTAATGAAATTATTTAGGGTAATTTCAAAGACTCTCCTATGGCCTCATGAGACTAACCTCCCTTGTGGTTTACAGTAATAAATCACCTTATTTTAATTTTATTGTAATAAATCTTTTAATTTATTTATTATTAATATAAAGTCTATCTAATTCCCCCTCTAATGTAATTTTATTTAATTAATAAATATATTGAAAGCCAAAACTAATTCCTCTATAGATTGAAAAGAAACATACTCTTTCATAAAAATGACTTGCTTAAGCAACATAACTGGTAGCATGGACTATGAAAAATCCCGTGCTAATCAAAGGAGTAGCAAGAAAAACAATTATATGAACGGTTGTGAAGAAAATGCCTTAAATACGTCAATGAATAATAAATTAAGAAAATATATTTCTATTGAAACAAAAGAGCTATTAAGTTTACCAATTTTCTCAATCTTATTTTCTTTGGATAATTCATCTAAAGTTCCCCTCAAAATTGGATTAAATAGATAACAACAACACATAAAATGATCCAAAAGACCATAATATTATGAGCATTAGTTTCGATAAATAATAATATGAAAAAAGTAACAAAAGTTAGCAATTAGAAAGCCCCGAGTCGACTAATAAAATTCTCAATAAGAAAGTGATTTTGTTATTTACATAATCGAGTGTATTCATTTTCTATCAAAACATGAACCAACAATAAACAATTACATTAAGAAATACTACCTGTTTGAGTGTAGACCTGGGTATAGTAGGCAACAAAATAATGATTTTAGTGGCGTCCTTTCCAGTAATGCGACTATCATCATCTGCGCATAGAAAATAAAAACGTTAAAATTGAAGAAATCTTTGAAAACTGAAGAATATGAAGAGTGCAGTAAATATAAATTCATAAATAGAGCTAACGATTAATAATAAAAGAGGTGTGTTCCTAAGGGGTATATATAAGAGAGGTTACAAAGGGTTCATTCCAACTCAAAAATTCAAATTCAAATAATATAATGTGTATTTAAAAAGACATAGAATTCTAAGATATCCTTACCTTATGAGATCAATTCATATTTTTTTTGTACCAAAGATGAGAATATTTTGTTACCATTCCTTATCCTTGCCTTTTTACCTTTTCCTTACGTTTTGTTTGGCTCTCTTTTTTTTTTTTTTTTTTTTTTTCTTTCTTTCTTTCTTTCTATACTTTTACCTTTTACTTTCAACATATAAAAGGATATGTTTTTGAAACATTTATTTATGTTTCCTACGTGAGAGATTTACTATGTTTTATTTAATATTTGCTTGAAAATTTTAGCATGATGCTTTATCTTTTATTTTTTGTTGAAACGTGGAAATAATTTATAATTAATGAGGCAATGAGGCAATCACTATAATTTTCAATATTTTTGGTCGAAATGCAGCAATAATTGTAATTTTTTTATGTGGTAATAATCTTAATTATTGCAGAATTGATGAGAAACTTGCATATCGATAATTTTATATTACTAAACCTTTTTTCAAAACATAAAATATGTTAAGTCCTAAAATTACTTCATTTGAGCATGGGATCATGTTTCAAGACTAATATCCTACTAAAATAGGTTAATGTATGTTAATTTTGAGCTTTCAATTTTTTTTCCCGATAATCACTCCTTTCAACCTTTTCTTAAAAAAACGTGGGGTATTCTTTATTTCAAAATTTTACATCTTTAATTTATTTATTTATTTATTTATTATTAGAAAGAATGGACCGTGTAATTTTTTTTTTTTTTTTATAGAATTTCAATTTATTACAGAATTGATAATTGATGCAACGTGAAAGTCAAACCACTTTGCAACCCCAAAAGATACACAATTAATCAAATACTAATTTTAAGAAGATACGTATTTTCAAGGAAACTCTAATTGTAGAGATTTTTTATGAAATAATTAGTAGTATGCATATTACAATATTTATGGAAAAGTTATGTCGGAGTATGTTTTTTTACTGCATTAAAAAGACATAGATAGTCAAATTAGTATATCTATAGTAAATTTCAATTATTCTAATCACTCCCTTTGAATGTGGGATTTTGTTTATTTCTCTAATCAAATCCACCAAAATAGGTAAATACATATTAAATGTAAATAATGTCAATTTTTTTTAAAAAAAATTAATACAAATAGAATTTATTGCTAAGTGGCTTGTTCATATTACGCCGCTTGGTTTAATATTAAGCTAGACTACCCTCCTTTTAATATAATATAAATAGATAGATATAGATATTTTTGAATTCTATCATGTAATATTATATCTCACCTTTTAAAGGAGTATTCTTGACTATAAATTAGATCCAAAAATATCAATTAATTATATTTCTTCAATCAAATTTAACAAATTAGGTGAATACATTTAATAATGTCAATTAATTTCTTTTTATAATTAAGACAAATAGAATTTGACAAATTGTGAAAAAATCTTTTACTTTTTCTCTCTTTTAAATAATTTTTTTGGTTCCAAGATATTAGCCAAGATTAGCTCCCCTCTTTCCCAAGATATTAATCAACGTTTTGACTTTTTTCCCTTCGTCTTTTGCCTTTTATTTTCTTTCCTTCTTCTCCATTTTTCTATAAGGAATAATATTATATAATTATTTTTAAATTATATGACATTACTTCTTATATAGTAATATTTGAACTACAATTAATAACTTCTTTTAAAATTGATACAAATAGAATTTGTCACCAAGTGACTTGTTCATATTACGCCATGGCTTAATATTAAGCTAGACTACTCTCCTTTATATATATATATATATATATATATATATATATATATATATATATAGATAGATTAGGTGTGGATAAGTTTTAAGAAAACTTTACTCCAATAAATAGTAAAAAAATATTTCGTCTGCCTAGTTGTATCCCTTTATAGCCGATGTAAGCGTATACTTAATGTATGACCAAAGTATAACGAATATATATAATTAATTTATACTATATACATACTGATTATACAATAATTATAGTGAAGAAATTAAAATAAAAAATAAGGATCTGGCTTTTTTTTTTTATATTTTTAAATGGACCCCGCTCCAGATTGTTGTGCAATGTAAAAAGGTTGATTCATGCCAATGTACTTTTTCACTTTATGATGTTTGGCCCTAAGAATTTCAAATATTTAAAATTTTAAAAACAATCAAAATCTTGTTTTTCACTTTTTTCATTTTGTCCATTTTCTATTTTGGACCATTACTTTTACTTTTCTGTTTTCAATTTTTACCCTAAAAGTTCATATAACTTTTTTCACTAGTCAGAGGCAACTTATGTTGCTCGGTTGTTCTCCACTCCAACAACATTCAACATCATGTGCTAAAAAGTAAGTGAAAATTTTACGATAAAGCCATATTTAGATATGCTATATTTTATGTGTACACCAGTAAGCCTCCCAATTGCAACCTTTTCATCGAAAGAAACCATCATCCATAAGTTGATCTCGAGTATAGTTGCTATATTAATCGCACTGGTTATGTATATTAATTGCTTTGTTTGGTTTTGTTAGGGGGCATAAATCATATTTCATGTTTTTTAGGAAAAGTACATTTCAACAACCAAGTATTATTTTGTAAAACTATGGTCAAACACAACTCCAACTCCAACTTCAAAAATTCCAAAAAAAAAAAAAAGTGAAATGTTTTTTGGTTTTTGATGTGATTCTTCGAGTTAATAAAGAATCAATCGACCAGGATCTTGTTCTTGAAGAGAATTGATGGGCAGATTCAAGAAATGAACTTATCTCAAGCTATAAGTCTAGGATTTAAGTGATTCAAAAACAAGGTGAAAGATGATGACTTGAACTACAAAACTAACTATTTACTCGTTTAAAACAAGTAAATATTCAGGGTGAAACAATGGGAAACAAGTTAAGGTAAACTAGAACGAATTTTTAATCAAGAAACGTGTTCTTGAATGATCAAGAACCAAGAAAGTTCCTAAGTCACCACTTGGAATCAATAAACGTGATAAAGAAACACCACACACAACTAAAAACAAGATAAAGACTATCACACCTGCTTTAAACCAAAAACAAGGATAAAGAACAAGAAATAAAGAAAATAACTCTATTGCAAATTTTAGGTTTAGGAAAATATTTTATTGATAAACTTTATGAATCTCTAAACGCTCTGGACAATCTCCACAATCTCTCTTGTCTTCTCTTGTTATGAAAATAGCTAGCAACACCCTATTTATAATAGTATAAAACCTACTTTAAATCAAAATAAGAAAACTAATTCCTATATTAATTTGACCATAAATGCTAACTAGACATGGATTAAAATATCAAATCCTAACCAATTTTGGTTTCCTATAATTTTGAATTATTATTTTTAACATTCTCCCATAATTCAAAATTCTATATCTAATTCTTGATCCACTTGTCACTATCTTCAAATTGCTAAGGCACTTGTTTCCAACCCATTAATTGTTGAAGCACTTTCTCTTCAACTGCCACTCACCATCTTCCAATTTTTGTTGAAGCACTTGTCTTCAACCCGTTGATGCACTTGTCACCAACACCAAATTTTGTTGAAGCACTTGATTTCAACCCAATGATGCACTTGTCACCAACCCCGTTAATGCACTTGTCACCAAACTTCAATTTTTGTTGAAGCACTTGTCTCCAACCCCATTGATGCACTTTTCACCAACACCAAATTTTGTTGAAGCACTTGTGTTCAACCCAGTTGATGCACTTGTCACCAACACCAAATTTTTGTTGAAGCACTTGTCACCAACACCAAATTTTGTTGAAGCACTTATCTTCAACCCTGTTGATGCACTTGTCACCAACAACGTTGATGCACTTGTCACCAGGATCAAATATTTGTTGAAGCAGTTGTCTCCAACCTTGTTGGTGCACTTGTCACCAACCCTTTTTTTAACCCACTTCTCCAATTTCTAGAGAAGATTGTTCTTTCATCTTGTGCAAATTTGTTTGCACCTCTTGAAACTTGCAATATTTTTTTTCAATCATTCTCAGCATGATTATTGTTTATCAATATATCATTGGCCCGACATTTTCCAAAATATTCATTGGTCAGACGGGCAGCATATATGGGTTATAGCCGCCTGCCGGCAGCTGCAGCTATTTGATTGTTTACCAGGATCGTAGAAGCTCTAATACTAATTTGAAGAAAAATATCTTATTGATAAACTTTATAAATATCTAAACGCTCTCTACAATATCCACAATCTCTCTTGTTTTCTCTTGTTATGAAAATAGCTAGCAGCACCCTATTTATAATAGTATAAAACCTACTTTAACTCAAAATAGGAAAACCTATTCCTATATTAATTTGACTATAAATCCTAACTAGACATGAATTAAAATATCAAATCCTAACCAATTTTGATTTCCTATTGATACGCCCAAATTACACCTTTAATATCGGGGAGTAAGCGGTCGTTGTCAAATATAGAACCCAACGAGGTTGGCATGAATCCCACAGAGAATACAATGAAGAAATATACTAGTCAAGTGTAACGCTTTGACTATTAGTCTATATTTCAAGGGAGAGGAATATAATAGTAGGTTGGTTGTTGTTTGTTCATTAAAGACTAAGAATGGTTAAGAGATGTAAACTATTGGTGAATGGGACCAAGGTTGTGGTTCCAATAGAAAGTAATGCACTTGGGTATCAATTCAACTTATTCATATGCCTAGATGCATTAAGCCAAGGGTTAGGCGAGTCTTGCTAAAAGTTTTCCAACCAAATTAGCAAATTTCATCCTAGGCTTTTCCAAGCCCTAGAATGTTTTATAAGAGAACACCCATTTAGCCTCAACTAGCTTTTCTATTCCTAGTTCAAGCTATTAGATGGATTTAATGACCCAAATTGTTGCTATTAACTCTTTTCCTACCTCTACTTTCTTTTCCAAGAAAAGTAATGGCATTAAGGCACAAGTAATGTTGTACACCATCACAAGACATTAATGCTTGAAGAGTTAATAGAAAACACCATTAGCATACTGTTATACCCCTTTTTAACCCGGGTCAAAGCAGAGTACAATATATTGGTAATTCCTAATTATTTAACTTAAGGAGTCGCCACCTAGTTCTTTTAACGGTGAATTAGGACACCTAATTATTAACTAAATAATGCTAAACTAAACTCTACTTTTTAAGGTCTTACGAACCTAATAAGTTCTAGGTAAGGGTCCTAATTATCCTAAAGGGAAGGGGTTAAGCATCCTTTAAGATCCGTTAACTACGGTTAACCGGCCAAACTTAGGTTAATTATTCTAGGCTTTGCGAAAGGACTAAACACAAGTGCTAATGCATTTTTGTTGAAACTTGTATGTTAAAACCACATGTCAATTGAAAAAATAACTCAATTTTTTTCCTTTGATTTAAAAGACTTGACTATTTACAGAATACATGAAACCAACAATAGGGCAAAAGTTGAGAACGTCATTTTTCTAGAGCAAACTGAACTTTGGAACTCTTTTTTTTTTTTTTTTAAATATACTTAGATAGAGGCAACGTTATTTAGGGAAAAATGGTTCGTAAACAGACTCTTTTGGGATACTGTTTTGACTTAAAATTGGAAATCAATATATCCTAAAGAAAATGCTCAATGACTCTTATTAAAATCCGGATCTAAACTTATCTTAGACGTTGTACAAAAAATGAGCTTTATATTTTGAAATAACCCAAGTGTCTTAAAGATGCTAAAACTTGATTAAGCCTATTAACCCGCTAGATTAACGATCCCGAATAATTAAATAAACTTAGTTACTAATCTAACTTAAGAAAATGGAGTCATAATAGACAATCTCAAACTTGAGATAAAATCAAATCACACACATATAACCAATAATCTATAAAGAGATGTAATGAATGATAAAGAAGAAAGGACGCCATAGGCGACCCCAAATGTTTTGCAAGTTTTCTCCTTTGTTCCGGGCATTCTAGGGAAGATGATGAATGACGACTCCAAGCATGGATATGTCGAGGGTATGTCGAGTCTCGTCCTGAGACTTTCAATTTTGCGAGAGTCCCGAATTAGGACTCCATTTGCTCCAAAGAGTACATGCAAAGAAAGGGGGAAATAAAGATTAGCTGGATAAGAAAAATGTTAATATTATAGCCGAATGAAATACACATAGCAATGGCAAAATCCCATCCCAGGTTTACAATAACGGATAAACCACATATGCAGCATTTTATGCACTGATTAAACTAGTAAGAGAATGCATTTGAACATGGAGTTAAAATACGGCAGAGCACGTAGAAGATGTGTACTTAAGCAATGACTATTGTAGATCATTTCTAGTATATTCATGTCTAATATGTAAAGAAACAGAAACGTCAAATCAAATTTTACAAAAAAAAAAAAGTCCACATATTGGTTCTAACAACAGTCCTACTTGCTCATTTTTGTATTAAATTAAACTCAAAGGCTAGATATATCTAAATACTAGGCAAACATTTTCCACATACACGATAAATACAACAGTAGCAGTAGTCAATATATGGTTTCTAAATATTCCTAAACATGGAATCGTACTGAAAATCAAAACCAAACAATGATAAACTGAACACGACATCGGGATCATGTTTTTTTCGCAATACAAGCAAGGCCAAACCGACAACCACAGTTTTATTTATCAGCAACGTATACTGTGCCATGTGCACATAAGAAAATTTAAGATCTTGCAAACGTGATTTGTAGAGTAGAATAATCTCAGTCATGGTTCAATAAGAATTCGTAGGCATTGTTTTACGAAAATAGAGTCCTTCAAGACGAACTATGAAAAGCATTGAAACATTATTTCTAGTATTAAAGGAACACATAATCTTACTGGACAGAGACAACAATAATACAAGTTCAAATTTACACCACAACTACAACTAAAGAGGATAACACACAAATCTGATTTAAGGTATTCCAACTAACCCAAACGAACCAACATTTAGACATGACTCCAGAAACTCAAACAACTTTAAGATTATACCAATCTATCATTTTTCCTCGAACAAGATAATGGTGAAACATGTTGAGGCTCCAAGGAATTTGCTGAGCTTAATCAAAATAGGGCAGATACACATGCTTCTTAATTCTGAAATAGTCCAATTACCCAAAGCAAGAACATAACATATCTGCTCAAAATTAATGTTTTCATCATCTAATGAACTAGAATGGCTGAAAAGCCAGTGGTTCATACTTCAAATACAAATAATGAGAAACTATACATTTAAACCCCTCGAAACTTTTCATGCTATATTAATAATCAACCTTTAGTAAACAAATTTAGACCTTTCAAGAAAACAGAATCTAGGCAGGGGTAAATTCAGGATATGCCTACTTAATTGGGGTAACAACATCACTAACATACCAAACAGCTCCTTTAACCAGATTTACATTCGTGAAAGCATTGTTAACTGAATATGATTTTATCATACTATTCAAAGTAGGACACCCATGTAAGCTAGCCACATGATTTTAAGACTATCATTACTAGTTGATATCTAATGCACTTAATCATACCTATTTGACTCAGAAACTTTAACAATAAGCATGCCAAGAACTAAACACATGGATATAGATTAACACTAAACATGGATTCTTAATCAAACATATAAGCAGATTTGATGCCTAATCTAAACCAACTATCATCAAACAAAATGATTAATACACTAGACGAGCCGGGGTTACACTGAGCAGAATTAAACTAAGCCTAACTAGCCACAGGAAATAATTCATATGAACATCAAATAGAGATCTTAAGCCATATTTTCAAGTGAAACACTATGTATACTAAATGAACACCAACCAGTATCAAAAAGATGAATATGACTTCCTATTTTACGACATCGGCCATAACTTCCTATTTTGCAACATCGGACATACAAGCCTTAACGCAACGCCAACTTGAAAATAAAAGCATTTTAATCATGCAAACAGGGAATCGTAACACACGTCGAAAATCGAAGCGAACCAAAAAATGGAAAGAAGGGATTGCACTGACCTTTTCCAAGTGCAGTGAACTGGAGCTTTTAGGTCCCGGATCCCACTCGAACGTGACGAACCCGAATCCGCTCGAATTAACCAAGTCTCAAACCAGAAAAATGAAAATAGAGTAATTTCTTGACTATTTTTTGCTCTCTTTTTTTGTAAGGCTACAGCTATATCTTTTTTTTTTCTAGGGATGAGATTATCGCCGTTCAATCGTGCCCTAAAATGGTCTCGAAACTTTTATATTTATAGAATAGGATTAGGTTTTCGAATTTCAAATCCCTTTTGGCTCCAAAACGAAAATCAAAAGGCTGTTTGAAATCCAATCCCAGCTCTGAAAAGTCAATTTTTTCTCAGAAATTCAGAATTATTTTGGCCCTTTGTGTTGACTAGAATCGTTGAAGATAGGAGAGAAGGAAACGTTTCAGTCCTTGAGATGGGGGATACGAAAAAGGTACAAAGTTTGCCCAATATGGCGTGACAAACTTGCTGAGGTTTGATGAAAAGAAGGAGTTTTCATAGAAATGGAAGGGGGAGAGGAAGACAAAATTGCGGCTGCTTAGAACATCTGAAAACAAAAACCTAATGAACTAAAATAGTGGGCCGGGTCGCAGCTAATTGGGCTCGGCTTGGGTGTAAAAAAAAATGTGGGCTGATTTCTTGCAATGGTTATTTTGGGCTCAGAAAATTAAGGTGAAAGCCACTTTTATTCAATCAAAATATTACCGCGTGCTAAAATATTACTAAATAAAATGTATTTATTAGTACTCAAATAAAATTACATGATATCGTAATAGTTGTGCGATAACATTTATAAAGTCTGAAAGTAATTAATAAAATAAATGCGATGCATTTTCGCATAAGATGATAAATAGGAAAGTTAAAAGTGACCATGACAATCATAATATTAAACGAGGGCAGTATGATGAAAACGATAATAATAACAACAACAACAATAATAATAATAATAATAATAATAATAATAATAATAATAATAATAATAATAATAATAATAATAATAATAATAATAATAATAATAGAACACTTATAGGAGCTCTGTGTCAATCACTTCCATTCCTCTCGTTAGACCCTCTCGTAGCACTCATAGCTACGGCCCTAACTCGATTATTTCCTAATAATTCGTACCTCACAAGCCACATTAATTGGTTGATCAACACTATCTCGACCTTGAACTACCAGTAGGGCAGTCAAACCAACTCTCATACGAGCTCCCGGCGGTTCGGGATCAATATCGACAATGCGATTCATCCAACGATAAACTTAATCCGAATTATAGAGCTACGACACAATCAAACCCGAACGAACAAAATGTTGAATTGAATCGTACCAGTCTATCAGAGAAAAAAGGACGAACGGATCTTGTAGGATTCCCAAGAAATTCTTCGATTTCTTCCGGAAACGTATGATTAATCATACGCTTCTCACGTTCCGTGAATAGCGGGACATTGAGGAATATCCGTAAAGGCATTTCGGGTAATAATAATAATAATAATAATAATAATAATAATAATATTAATAATAATAATAATAATAATAATAATAATAATAATAATAATAATAATAATACTAATAATAATAATAATAATAATAATAATAATAATAATAATAATAATAGTAATAATAATAATAATACTGATAACGATAATAGGCGATGACTGTAGTTGGATAGTGGAAAACGACCATATTAATAGAAAGCAAATAATTGTGGTAAAGTATACATAACTATTCACAAATAAATATTTTGAAAAAAGGCGGGATAAAATCGGGTGTCAACAACTTGTCCCTCTTTGACCGGTAATGATGAAAAGAATTTTCGGGCAAAGACGTTGACTTAGTAGCCTATTTTGTCCCGACTACAAGAAAATGGGAGACTATAAGAAAAAAAAAATTGAGAGCATTGCAGCCGAACTCCGGTCTCCGAGTTGCCTACATATCCGGGTTGCACGAGAATCGAGCCGTGTGTAGTTCCTCGGGGATAGCTACGACACTTGCAAATAAGTGATCATGACTGGTGCAAATCTTTTAAAAATATTGCCCCAGTGTCGGATTATGATGACACTGGATATTATGACTATGATCATGCGCGAATTCGATAATTAGGTTATGGATGGGAACGAAATATTTGGGGGGTAGAGATGAGCGTTCGAGGTAGACCCTTGACCTTTGTCGGGAGGTCTGATTATCCCTCCCAACAAATTGCCCCAGTTCACTGCCGAAGAAGTAGTTCCACGTTGCGCTAAAGCTCCTGCGAAACTTAAACTAGATAAAATAGTTAGTAAATAAATATCGAAAGTAAAACGACGTAAAATAGCCTTAGCTAAGGCTAAATGCAAATGAGGTATTAGGCCGGTGATTCATGAGAATGATGCCTTTGGCGATGATTAATGAAAATGAGGCCCTAAACCAGATATGAAGATGAGGCTATTTAAGCCAAATGATTTATGAAAAGGAGGGTTTCTAAGCCGACATAATGAGGTTTTCTTTAAAACCCAATGATTGATGAAAATGAGGTTTTCAAACCAGCATGATTCATGGTGTAAAGCATTTATGCAGTAAATTTTAAAGCATTTGTGCGATGCATGTACGCTTGAAAGAATTTACGCGAAGCAGTTAAAAGCATCTGTGCAGTGCGTGTGCAGTGTTTCTTAAAGTAGGCATGCAAAGCATTTGAAAGCAAGTAGTGCATTTGAATGCAGTAGTGCAGTGCATTTGAGAGCATTTGTACGGAGCAAATGAAAGCATTTGTGCAGTGCGTGTGCAGTGCATTTAAAAGCATCTATGCGGAGCAGATGAAAGCATTTGTGCAGTGTGCATGTGCAGTGCATTTAAAAGCATTTGTGCGGAGCAAATAAAAGCATTGGTGCAGTGCGTGTGCAGTGTACATGTGCAGCGCATTTGAAAGTATTTATGAAAGCATCTGTGCAGCGCGTGTGCAGTGTATTTGAAAGCATTGGTGCAGTGCGTGTGCAGTGCATTTGAAAGTATTCATGCAGAGCGTTTGAAAGCAGTGGTGCGATGTGCAGTGTATTTGAAAGCGTTTGTGCACCGATATATTTGAAAATCTTCGTAAAACTTAAGCATTAATTTATCGTAAATTTCGATAATTATTGACACTTGAGAGGAATAATTTCTCCTAAATGTTATAAGAAAACTCAAACCGTTCGACGCATAGTCCTTGCAAGGCTGTAAACATTACAGATCTCTAGTTCCGCAATTTTGTAAACCTGCACTCAAAGAAAATTTATAAGTTTGGGGGGGGTGGGGCTGGTTGATTCGCGTTGACTTTGAAAATCCAGCTCTTGATGCTTCGTGCTTCCGGCTTTGTATGGACTTGTAACCTCCGCCTATTTCTAAGTCTTGGCCAACTAATAAAACTATTTGATTAAAAATTATATTATTATAAGAGGAAATATGCCTAAATTTATGGTAAATATGTATAAAGTGATAAATAATTTCTGCCGAACTTTTGAATCGTGACACGTTGTGAAACAAAGCGAACGTCCTTTCTCCAAAGTCTTTCTTTCTGTCTGACGATTCAGTTGACCATATACTCTTTCATGTCTCTCGATGTTGTTTTGCAATGATGCCCTTAAAAATTGTCCCAGTTTCTGGCATAGGAGAACATTGAACTTTCAACATAACGAGACCGAGCCTTATACAGGCTGCCTACGTATCCCACCAAGGGAATCAGGTCAAGCGTAGTTCAAAACATACAAGACAGAATAAAATTGAAATTTCTAATAATGTGACCGAAGCCTATGTAGGCCGCCTACGTATCCCACCACGGGAATCAGGTCAGGCGTAGTTCATAACATACAAGGAAAATAAAATTGAAATTTTCTAACAATGTGACCGAAGCCTATGTAGGCCGCCTACGTATCCCGCCATGGGAATCGGAGTCGGGCGTAGTTCATGTTACAAGCAAATGGAAATTTAGAAATTTCTATCTTAAAGAGACCAAACCCGATATGGATTTCCTACGTATCTGTCACGACCCAAATCATGGATCATGCGGGCACCCACACTAACCTTCCCTGGTGGGCGAACCCTTGGATAACTACCTTAATTTGATACAACATGCGGAATAAATACTGTTATTATAAGAAATTCCCAAAATCTGGTCTAGACTCATACAAGAGCTTCTAAGAAGTTTACAATGAATAGATAACAGACTCAAACTGGATACGACTTCTGTTGAAGGATAGAGAACAACAGAAATCCAAGGAGAGACTCTGGGTTGCAATATCTCAAATAGCTCACCCAAACGTCTTTGACGAATGCCTCGAAACGGTCGTGAGATTCCGAACATCACCTGAAAATAACTCTACACTCCGGAAGGAGTGTAGCAAGAGTAGTATGAGCACAACACAAGGCTCGTAGGTATCATAGGCCGACAATGGTTAGTTCACGCATATAAACAAGAAGCAACTAACAAGTAAGCAGATAAGTAATCAAACACGAGTCCACACATCTAGCACATGAGAAAGTCTTGCATTAACGATAGTCACAAGGGATCTCAATATTTCAGATTATAAGCCTAGAGAATTCTATAAACCTCGATTCCATAACCTTTAAAATAAATACTCACAAACAACAACTTGTACATTCACAAATCAAGAATCAATCGAGAAATGTGTGTGTATGACATGAATGACCATTCAAATGGAGTGCTATGCAATGCAATGTCGTGCTATGTAAATGTTATGCAATGCAGTAGTCACCTCTCACACTCCACTCCCGTACACACATGCTATGGCAATGCCTCATAGTCATGACCCATGGGGGACCCGCGAAGTCCATGTACCATGTGAGTTAAGATATAAATGTCATCGGCGACTCTCACGATCCCGGCAAAACCTCGGAGGCTATCAATCACTCTCAATCTCGGGCAACAAAAACCTCGGAGTCTCTCTCGTCACTCTCAATCTCCGGCAGAAACCTCGGAGTCTCTCTCGTCACTCTCAATCTCGGCAAAAACCTCGGAGTCTCTCAATCACTCTCTCACCATTATAACAACATAAGAGTAATATGAAAGCATGTCATGCATGATATCGTCTCAACTATATCACCAATATGCAATAAACAAGTACAAGTCATATTATTGCCCACGGCTCAATCATCAATATTACCCTTCCCTTTCATAAGGTGAGGGAGCTAGTATGTGATAAAGATACAACTAGGTGATAATTACATCACATAGCACATAGAATATGGGATGCATGCCTCGCATGGAATCAACCTCAATAATCACCGCAATCATAGGTTCCATAGATTCATACTAGGAATTGCAATTCAATATTCAATTCTCAGTAATAACCTTCCTCTTCCATATGACCAGTGGGATAACAAGAGAGAGAGAATTATATCAAATACATGAAATCAAAATACAATGACAGCTCACATAACAATATCGTAATAATGGCGACGAGCCCACATAACAGTATCACAATAATGGCGACAAGCCCACATAACAACTGGCAATACCAACCTAGATGGAATTTACCTCCACACCATGCCCGAAGGCCTATCATGCTTTCCCCGTCAATCACTACTATTTACATACGTTTCGCTAACCGGAGTCTAGACATAAAGTAAACCGTAACCTACCTCAATGCCGAACAGGTGTCACGAACTTTCACGCCAAAGATTTTTCCTTCTGAAGTGCTTCCGAACGGACAAGGTCTTTAAAAATTAAAACAAGCTGCTTTAGTTGACTTACAACACTTGAACGTTGCTGCCTCCATTTCTTTGTCAAAATGAAGTGTAAAAATGGTTTTCTCAACTTTCCTAAAAAGAACAAAGTGTTCTTGATCTCTTACTAAGCACTACTTAAATTAATCCATAAGGTGCAAGTTGTTGCACATTTTTGCTCCGTCAAACTGAGTAGTGAAATGTTACAAGAGATGATTGCAAATGGAGAAATGGTTAACTTCTAGATTTTGCTCGTCCAAAATGAAGTACATAAAGAGAAATAGCAGCTCAATGTTGGGCCTTAATAAATGAATATACCCCAAAGTAAAATAATAGGTGTAGGCTATTTAGTGGGATATGGGGTCCACCACCTTTTCTCTACTTTAAATTAAATATCTAACCTACACCAAGATGTCACCACCAACTTCATATAATTAGTCACTATCTGATTTTCCTTCCATGACACACGTGGAAGTCACTACTTTCACTTATCCACTATTTATACTCCATTTCATAATTACAATGCATGTTGTCCCTATCATGTGTCCAACCAGATTTCCACATACCATTACTCACATGTACCTTATTTTGTAAGCTCACACGTGGAAATAATACATTTCACACTTGTCCACTTTATTTCCTAATTGCATCAATTTGTTCCCACAAAAATTGGTAATTTAATCTTTGTTCCCCATTCACTTCAATATTAATTACTACTTGATGTACGTGGGTGGATGATGTCCACTATGACATTTATACATAATCCACTAATTATTTATTTAGTCTCCCACTAAAAATAATCATATATTTAACGAATTATTCACATAATTATTTTTTAAATATTGATCACTTCATATACTCATCATCATAAATTATGAAATATGCCATAATAAATTGTGTAAGAACTATTAGGTAAGAACTATTCTCAATCACAATTTGCAGGTTTTGTCCAATCACGTTACTACTGTAACCTCTATAAAAACCAACATTAGCTAGAATGGAAAATGGGATCTGAATGGGCTGTCTATAATTTATTAAGGGACAAGACTAATTAAGTGAGATCTAGAGTTGAAATCCCCTTTGTGGACCGTGGGCCCCACCCCATTAGCAATTACTTTCCAAAAGAAATATTTCTATACTAGCTGTAGGTGTCATTACAAGATTCATATATATATATATATATTAGTCACTTGCTCTGAAATTCCAAGGATCCAAGTGGATTGTGCTTACATAGTATCTTCCCATATAAAATCCTTGATTAAATATTAGTAAATGAAAAATATCTCATAATGATTTCATAAATATTGAGATATGTAGTAATTATATTTTATCAAATTCTAATTTTCTCTTACATCAAGAGGATAAATTTTGTACTATTAATTTTCACAACGAAAGAAAATAACTCTTTTTATGAATAAACTATTCACACACATTAAATACATATATTCTAAAATTTACTCGTCAATTAAATAACTGAATCACCCATTATCGCAAGCTATAGACACCAAAATTAGACCACGAAAAGGGTGTTTTAGGGATATTAGGCCTAAAAGTGCTAAACGACCAAATGGGTCGTTACATCAGATACCAATTAAACAATCGCTCGTCCTCGAGCGACAAGAGAGAATGAACGCTGACGGTAACTAAAGAATCTTTAATAGGACAATGCGGAAAACCACTACGGAATGCATCATAAACATTTGTCTCTCGCCTTACTAGCCGGAACTCCTTCTAACTTAGATAAAGGACCTAATTTTCATATTTCCAAATTCAAATTTTCCCCATCCTCGGTTTCCGAACATAAGCACTGCTTTTGTCAAAATGTTTTAATCCTATATAACCAAACCTATGAATATTATCAATAGGCCCCACAATTTTTCTTAGAACCATACCAACCTTAGTTTAAGACACAAACCTTGCCCACTCTGAACTGGTAAAGTATTCTGATTTCACTAACCCTTCTTTCACCATTCTTAAATTTTCTTCGTACCACGACTTCTTAGGAATACATGAAGACCAACCCGAAACCACAACATACTCTTACCAGGAAAGACTCCTTGTTTTAGCGGAAACCTAAGCGATCCCAACAAGGCGATCCACTCATAATCGACCTTGCTAATTCTAAGTCTTACTTACACCTCCAAATCACAATGCAGGAAGCATACCACTGAATACTCCGCAGAGCCAAGTTCGTAGGACACCATCCGATCACCCTATAACCTCTTGCGACCATAGTACCTTAAATCGTAACCTATTAATTTAATCATACTTTAACTCAACGGAATCCACAATCATTACTAATACCATCTTTGATATGAACACAATAACCTAACCTCTAAGAACATAGAGGATTAATTATATTACACCAAAAATCAATTATTGGAAGAAATCCTTACTAGCACAGTTGAATTCCTAGAATTCTTGTTGGAACGTTTTCCAAAGCTAAAGATGTTCTTTGCCAACGTTTCTACTCCTCTTAAAATAAACAACTCCCATTTGTTAGATAAAGAATTGGGCTCCATGTAATGGACCGTGAGCTAAACATCATAGCCATTACTTTACTATACTCTATACCTATCCTAATGATAACTACTTGTATATAATTACATAATGACTTGTAATCACTGCCACTACACCACTATAAGTACTTAGTCCCACTTTGTTGCCCATTTCCTTTAATTTCACGTGTAGGTGTGGTTGACAACAAGTTACCATTCTAGTTATAATTATTTAATTTCCTTCTACTTTTTCATCTTTCTTTTGGAACATAATGTGCACAAAACAAGGGTAGTGACCGTGGCCCACTTACTTACTCCACTAATTCATACACAATTTCATATATTAAATCCTTAATTAAATTTCCATAACTTTGCAGTCAATCTCTAAGAAGATAAAACAACGTTGCCTTAAATATAGATATATAAGTACTGTACATATTCCTTGGTATTCTTTGTTTTGTTTGCTGAAAATTATTCATCATCCATAATGATATGTATTCCAAAGTTCAACAAAGTGTAGTGGCCAACCTCTTCCTTTTTACACGTAATCATCATATGGAGACACACTTATACTTGTCCATGATATTCCCCCACTATCACTTAATATCATAATTAGTCACCAAATAATATACTTGTTCTAATAATGCCAAAAACTACTCCTCCCTTCACACGTTGAGAAGGGAGTAGATATATATATATATATGTATATATATAAAACGTGGCTGCTTACTCAATTAAAACTATTTCCCAACTTCTTATAATGTTTCATCCACTAATTGTTGTCCAACAATTTAGAATTAATTTGTTCGTTAAATGACCACTCCACTACATCTATACCCTATTCCCACCTTTTCATAATTATGTTCCACTGCCACCAACCTTTAGAGAAGAAAAGTCATAGCACTAATCCATTAATCAAATTATTTTTATCCTTTATCCCCACTACAATCCAACATTAATAACAAAAATGCCCAGCTGTTCCGTCTCGTTTCTCGTGCCAACTGATCCCAAAACTCACTTTTGATGCTTCCAACGGATTCCTTGTGAAATTTCACTCAAGTTAGGCTTTTGAATCACTTAATTTGACCTTATAATGAATGAGATATGGTGATTTCAAGTTTTGGAAAGAATGCAGATTTTTAATACGAATTTCAGTAGCAATTTCGCAACTTTTAAGCAAAATTACACCATGAGAACCAGCAGTGAATTCCTTTAGTAAAATTGTCATATCTCCCTCATACGATGGCACAACGCGAGGAGACTTGTTGCTACAGCTCCGAAATTACGATACGGACCTAACAGTTCAATCGAAACACGTTTTCCCGAAATAAATAATTTATCCAAATAATTGAATTCCAATTTTTTTTTCATCAAAACATCCAAACGGGATCATTTTGATCCGTTTTTATCAAAGTGAATCAAAGTGATATCCAATGACTCAAATCACAAATTTTGAACCAACCAAGATCAAAGTCATAAATCACATTCTAGACTTAAAAGAACTATCGAAGAATTTCGGCCACGTTTACTCAAAAGTCAACTTTCGCCTCCAATTAGAACTTCAAAATTTCAAAATATATTTTCTTCTCGATTTTCAACCACCAATCCCCATAAGCCATAAACATCAATATTAACGAAACAATAAATTTTGAATCCGAGTCTTATTTCGTTCCGTGACCATCTTTTCATCATAAAGAGGCATATTTAATGCTAAAACCATTTTAATTTAACCAAACGAACTCTAAAATTAGCTCCATCAAAGAATCATAAATAATATTTCAAATCCAAATAAATCTTTCGCCAATCGTAACACGTTTCCCCAAAATAAATAATTTATCCAAATAATTGAATTCCAAAATTTTCATAATGAAACCTTCTCCCAAAGTGAATCAAATGATATCCGTTGACTTCAATTTTTGCAAAGGTCAAAATAATCGATTTTCTAGAATGGACGATACGTCAAAAAGATAATCGATTTTCGTTGCTAAACCTGTTAATATTCTCATATTCTTTCGTCTAAGTACCCTTGCCAAAAATACTTAATGGAAATAATTCCCCTTTCTCCTTAGTTCATAAGTTCACTAACGTGATCACCGATCTCTAAAAGTCTTTCACCATTAGTACTAGTCACACCATCATCATTCTGTTACCGTAAATAATTCCATTGACCCATGCCTTATTCAATAGTCCTCAAAAAGGTGCTCACGTATGAATAACCAACCCCTTACTTAACTATACCGAACCATACACATCTAACTAACCGTGTTTTTTTTTTTTTTTTTTTTTTCGCTGGCCTTTGGTCAACCCTAAGTCATTGTATTCAAAATCAAAGAAATCCTCAAGATTTAACCTTTGCACAACTTTCCGATAATTCTCATTCGAAAACTTAGATGCAGAGACCCGATAATCCTTCAACTATACCTCCATCCTTGTCCAACGCAAGAGTTGTTTCTAATTGTCGATCACTGGCTCCCATTAGCCTACGACAAGTTCAGCAGACCAACGCCTATACGACTTTAACACTACCCTAATACCAACCCACTATGAAAATGCCCACGAATCAACACTCTTGGCTTCAACAATTCCCTCTATCATCACTAACCTCGAAGATGCTAAGTGAACCCACGAACACACTTTACAAGTGAATGAACACTACCGTCTATTCCACTAGACTTCACTTATCATAAGTAACACCGCAACCCGATTTCTATCGTAAAACCATTTTCGAACGAACTCACAACCACTAATTATATTCGCTATCACAATACTAATCAAATTTAAGCCAACTCCACATTTCATAGCCTATACAATTTGTGCACACGCACACTTTGCAACTTATCTCATAAACGTATCAGATACCAATTATTCCGTTCCTATAGTGAAGATTGATTTATCTGAGTTTTTTTTTTTTTTTTTTTTTTTTTTTTTTTTTTTACGCATTTGTCACATCATCAAAATAACACTCTTGCCAAAATACCATAAGAACTCTTACTTTGCTATACGCTTCCCAAAACTGATCATATCATCAAATAAATCGCTCTTATTAAGCCATAAATGCACTCTTGCGCCTTCCGAGAAAACCCAATACTATAATTATGGAGATCCTATGACCCTATGAATCGCCTCTCCCATCTCTTCAACCAACCTCACAATAACGAGCCTAACCACGACTCCACACAGCTGAAACCTTAGGTCATATCTAGAAACCGAACTTAGTCACGCCTCTAAATTAGGACAACACAGCTCGTACTGTACCACATGTCGGAAACAACCGTTCGCGCAAGAATTTAAGGATGAGTTCCCATCATCCGGGAGAAGGTAAAACAGAGAAGTTCGTATACCAATTGGGATCAACTAGATACCAATTTGAATGAAGTAGCACGAAATAATGAAAGAATCGAAGTTTCTAGATGTCCCATAGCCTCCCAATTATAAGTGTGGCGCGCAACACACCCATAAGTAGGACTCTACTAGACATTGCTCTTGTACTTATAGACCGGGTAACCTAAGCTCTGATACCAACTTGTCACGACCCAAATCATGGATCATGCGGGCACCCACACTAACCTCCCCGGTGGGCGAACCCTTCGTATAACTACCTTAATTTGATACAACATGCGGAATAAATACTTTTATTATAAGAAATTCCCAAAATCGGTCTAGACTCATACAAGAGCTTCTAAGAAGTTTACAATTTGAATAGATAACGACTCAAACCGGATACGACTTCGTTGAAGGATAGAGAACAACGAAATCTAAGGAGAGACTCGGGTTGCAATATCTCAAATAGCTCACCCAAACGTCTTTGACGAATGCCTCGAAACGGTCGTGAGACTCCGAACATCACTGAAAATAACTCTACACTCCGGAAGGAGTGTAGCAAGAGTAGTATGAGCACAACACAAGGCTCGTAGGTATCATAGGCCGACAATGGTTAGTTCACGCATATAAACAAGAAGCAACTAACAAGTAAGCAGATAAGTAATCAAACACAATCACACATCTAGCACACGAGAAAGTCTTGCATTAACGATAGTCACAAGGATCTCAATATCTCGGATTATAAGCCTAGAGGGAGAATTCTATAAACCTCGATTCCATCCAAACCTTTAAAATAAATACTCACAAACAACAACTCAAGTAATTCACAAATCAAGAATCAATCGAGAATGTGCCATGCAATGACATGAATGACCATTCAAATGGAGTGCTATGCAATGCAATGTCGTGCTATGTAAATGTTATGCAATGCAAGTAGTCACCTCTCACACTCCACTCCCGTACACACATGCTATGGCAATGCCTCATAGTCATGACCCATGGGGGACCCGCGAAGTCCATGTACCACTCGCTCCGAATATAACCTCTCACGAACACAACTCTCACGATCCGCAAATCAAATCTCCTCGGAGGCTATCAATCACTCTAAAATGCCTCAAGGTCAAAAACCTCTGAGTCTCTCTCGTCACTCTCAATCTCCGGCGTAAAACCTCGAGTCTCTCTCGTCACTCTCAATCTCCGGCAAAAACCTCGAGTCTCTCAATCACTCTCCTCACCATTATAACAACATAAGAGTAATATGAAAGCATGTCATGCATGATATCGGTCTCAACTATATCACCAATATGCAATAAACAAGTACAAGTCATATTATTGCCCACGGCTCAATCATCAATATTACCCTTCCCTTTCATAAGGTGAGGGAGCTAGTATGTGATAAAGATACAACTAGGTGATAATTACATCACATAGCACATAGAATATGGGATGCATGCCTCGCATGGAATCAACCTCAATAATCACCGCAATCATAGGTTCCATAGATTCATACTAGGAATTGCAATTCAATATTCAATTCTCACAATAATAACCTTCCTCTTCCATATGACCGATTGGGATAACAAGAGAGAGAGAATTATATCAAATACATGAAATCAAAATACAATGTGTGCTCACATAACAATATCGTAATAATGGCGACGAGCCCACATATGATATCACAATAATGGCGACAAGCCCACATAACAAATTCGGGCAATACCAACCTAGATGGAATTTACCTCCACACCATGCCTCGAAGGCCTATCATGCTTTCCCCGTCAATCACTACTATTTACATACGTTTCGCTAACCGAGTCTAGACATAAAGTAAACCGTAACCTACCTCAATGCCGAACAGGTGTCACGAACTTTCACGCCAAAGATTTTTCCTTCTGAAGTGCTTCCGAACGGACAAGGTCTTTAAAAATTAAAACAAGCTGCTTTAGTTGACTTACAACACTTGAACGTTCTTGCCTCCATTTCTTTCTCAAAATGAAGTGTAAAATGTTTCTCTCAACTTTCCTAAAAAACAAAGTGTTCTTGATCTCTTACTAAGCACTACTTTAATTAATCCATAAGGTGCAAGTTGTTGCACATTTTTGCTTTCCGTCAAAGGCGAGTAGTGAAATGTTACAAGAGATGATTGCAAATGGAGAAATGGTTAACTTCCTAGATTCTGCTCGTCCAAAATGAAGTACATAAAGAGAAATAGCAGCTCAATGTTGGGCCTTAATAAATGAATATACCCCAAAGTAAAATAATAGGTGTAGGCTATTTAGTGGGATATGGGGTCCACCACCTTTTCTCTACTTTAAATTAAATATCTAACCTACACCAAGATGTCACCACCAACTTCATATAATTAGTCACTATCTGATTTTCCTTCCATGACACACGTGGAAGTCACTACTTTCACTTATCCACTATTTATACTCCATTTCATAATTACAATGCATGTTGTCCCTATCATGTGTCCAACCAGATTTCCACATACCATTACTCACATGTACCTTATTTTGTAAGCTCACACGTGGAAATAATACATTTCACACTTGTTCACTTTATTTCCTAATTGCATCAATTTGTTCCCACAAAAATTGGTAATTTAATCTTTGTTCCCCATTCACTTCAATATTAATCACTACTTGATGTACGTGGGTGGATGATGTCCACTATGACATTTATCCATAATCCACTAATTATTTATTTAGTCTCCCACTAAAAATAATCATATATTTAACGAATTATTCACATAATTATTTTTTAAATATTGATCACTTCATATACTCATCATCATAAATTATGAAATATGCCATAAGTAAATTGTGTAAGAACTATTAGGTAAGAACTATTCTCAATCACAATTTGCAGGTTTTGTCCAATCACGTTACTACTGTAACCTCTATAAAAACCAACATTAGCTAGAATGGAAAATGGGATCTGAATGGGCTGTCTATAATTTATTAAGGGACAAGACTAATTAAGTGAGATCTAGAGTTGAAATCCCCTTTGTGGACCGTGGGCCCCACCCCATTAGCAATTACTTTCCAAAAGAAATATTTCTATACTAGCTGTAGGTGTCATTACAAGATTCATATATATATATATATATTAGTCACTTGCTGCTGAAATTCCAAGGATCCAAGTGGATTGTGCTTACATAGTATCTTCCCATATAAAATCCTTGATTAAATATTAGTAAATGAAAAATATCTCATAATGATTTCATAAATATTGAGATATGTAGTAATTATATTTTATCAAATTCTAATTTTCTCTTACATCAAGAGGATAAATTTTGTACTATTAATTTTCACAACGAAAGAAAATAACTCTTTTTATGAATAAACTATTCACACACATTAAATACATATATTCTAAAATTTACTCGTCAATTAAATAACTGAATCACCCATTATCGCAAGCTATAGACACCAAAATTAGACCACGAAAAGGGTGTTTTAGGGATATCAGGCCTAAAAGTGCTAAACGACCAAATGGGTCGTTACAATTTTTAACTAAATACCCTATACCGGGGATTATAGTCGAAATTCGACAAAGGCAACAAGGTCACATTGAACCGAGCCAAAATCTTGTAAACACCCCAAATGGGGACTGCTGTATTAAAAATTGGTAAGGCCAAAAAAAATATCGGCCCTAAAAATGCCTAACGTGATTCGGAGACGTCTGAATTCACAAAGCATAAATAAGTCCCACGGGCAAACCACTCGATCAAATTCCTAGACAAAACGTACTGGATGAAGAGAAAAGCCAATATTCAGGCACAGTCCGAAAAAATGACTCCGAGTCTCTGCTTGTCCTTAAAACGAACCGACAATTCGGGCAAAAGTCATAACAAGCATTCAAGTAAAAGAATAAAGAGAATCAGAACGAAAAATGCACATTTCATATATATGGAGGTCTTTTTTTCGAAATTAAATACGAAGTACAAAAAAAAAAAAAGCCAAAAAGGCAAAGGCAAAATAAAGGCTAAGCACAGGCTCTGATCTATCCGGTACAGCTGGAACCAGAACGCTCGGATACTGTCTGCTCGGAATCCTCAAAATCGGTATCAAGAGCTCTCTTGGCTTCCTCCTCGGTCTTTCTGGCTTCGAGTATCAGGGCCGGGAGATCCGTAAAACCATGTTCGGCTTGCTCAAAGGTGGCCCTCCGGGACTTCCACCGTTCATACTCCACCGCAATCGTGGTATGAGCTACGGCAGCCTCCACACTCCTAAGGGCTTCTACCAAATCGGCCTCAGCCTGGGCCAACTTGGCCACTAATTCATCTCTTTCTTCATCGAGGACTCCTTGGATTTAAGTGGCTGATTCGAGCTCGGCTTTGAGAAGGTCATTAGACTAGGCTGTCTCCTCGAGTTTGATTTTTAGCTCGTCGCATATCCGGGCCCTATCCTCGGCTTTTTGCTCGAATACCCTCATACTTAGCACTCTCGGATTCAAGCAGCCGATGCCTCTCGGCCATTTTCACGGCATCAGTCTTGACCAAGTCAAGCTCCCCCCGGAGTTGAGAGATAATGGTTTCGAGTTCACCAAGCCTCGAAGAAAAACGAGCATTATCTTGGCTAAGGCCGACCTTGTCCGCTTCTAGAAGTCGGTTCTTCTCGACCATCCTGGCCAATTCATCATTTAATCAAAAGTTTTCGGCCTTCGCTGCTTCGAGCTCGAGTTGAAGGTTGGAAAGAACTAACCTTCGATTCCAATTCATCATCCTTCACTTGTAAGTTCTTCCGGAACTTCTCTGGTTTCTCTGTTTTCAACTCAAAAGGCTCGAAGCAGCGAGGCCAAAGCACAGTTAGAGTGAATTGGCCAGGATGGCCGAGAAGAACCGACTTCTAGAAGCGGACAAGGTCGGCCTTAGCCAGATATTGCTCGTTTTCTTCAGGGCTTAGTGAACTCGAAACCATTATCTCTCAACTCGGGGGAGCTTGACTTGGTCAAGACTGATGCGAAAATGGCCGAGCATCGGCCTTGAATCCGAGGCTAAGTAGAGGTATTCAGGCAAAAAGCGAGGATGAAGACCCCGGATATGCGACGAGCTAAAAATCAAACTCGAGAGACAGCCTAGTCTGTGACCTTCTCGAAGCCGAGCTCGAATCAGCCACTTAAATCCAAGGAGTCCTCGATGAAAGATGAATTAGTAGAAAAAGTAGAGTTGGCCCAGGCTGAGCCGATTTGGTGACCCTTAGGAGTGTGGAGGGCTGTGTAGCTCATACACGATTTAGGGTGGAGTATGAACGGTGGAAGTCTCGGGAGAATACGCTGGCAAGCCGAACATGGTTTTACGGATCTCCCTGACACTGACCACCGAAGCCGAAGAGCAGGAAGCCAGAGAGCTGCGATTTTGAGGATTCAGTGAACGATGCGGCGTTAAGTTTCCCGTTTATCTTAGGATAGATCAAAGCACCCAGCCTTAGCCTTTATTTTGCCTTTGCCTTTTTAGCTTTGTACTTCGTCTGGTCGGAATTGTAAAAGACCTCATGCTATGAAATGTGCATTTTCGTTGATTCTCTTTATTCTTTACTTGAATGCTTATTTATGACTTTGCACGTTATCGGTTCGTTTTAAGGACAAGCGAGACTCGGAGTCATTTTTTCGGATTTGTGCACGAATATTAGCTTTCTGCTTAAATACGATGCGTTTTTGTCTCGAGAATTTGATCGAGTGGTTTTGCAGGTAGGACTTATTTATGCTTTGTGAATTGGGGGCGTCTCCGAATCACGTTAGGCATTTTAGGGCTATATTTTTTATTTTACAATTTTTTAATATTGTGATCCCATTTGGGGTGTTTACAAGATTTTGGTGATTCAATGTGACCTTGTTGCACTTTGTCGAATTTCGACTATAATCCCGTATAGGGTATTTAGTTAAAAATTGTAGCGACCCGTTTAATTAGTTTAGCACTTTTAGGCCTGATAGCCTAAAACACCCTTTCGTGGTCTAATTTTGGTGTCTATAGGCTTTGCTGATAATGAGTGATTGATTATTTAATTGACGAGTAAATTTTAGAATATGTATTTAATGTGTGTGAATAGTTTATTCATAAAAGTTATTTTCTTTCGTTGTGAAAATTAATAGTACAAAATTTATCCTCTTGATGTAAGAAAATTAGAATTTGATAAAATAATTACTACATATCTCAATATTTATGAAATCATTATAGAGATATTTTTCATTTACTGGTAATCAAGGATTTTATATGGGAAGATGCTATGTAAGCACAATCCACTTGGATCCTTGGAATTTCAGCAGCAAGTGACTAATATATATATATATATATGAATCTTGTAATGACACCTACATGTAAGAAATATTTCTTTTTAAAAAATTTAATGGGGTGGGGCCCACGGGCCACAAAAGGGGGTTAACCTAGATCCCTTTTTAAAAATCTTGTCCTTAATAAATTATAGACACCTTCGATCCCATTTTCCCTTCTAGCTAATGTTGGTTTATAGATTAAGTAACGTGATTGGAAAAACGCAAATTGTATTGAGAATATTTTCCTTGTTCTTACACAATTTTTATGTTTTCATAAAAGATGATATATGAAGTGATCAATATTTAAAAAAAAATTTTAATAATTGTTAAAATATGATTATTTTTGTGGGGGACTAAATAAATAATTATGGTTAGGATAAATGTCATAGTGGACATCATCCACCCACGAATCAAGTAGTGATTAATATTGAAGTGAATGGGAACAAAATTAAATTCCAATTTTGTGGGGCAAATTGATCAATTGGAAATAAAGTGAACAAGGGGAAATTATTATTTCCCGTGTGACACAAAATAAGGTACATTTAGTAATGGTATGTGGAAATCGGGTTTGGGCCGGGGTAGGGGAAAAATCATTGAATTTAAATGGAGAAAAAGGGGTAAGTGAAAGTAGTGACTTCCACGTGTGTCATGGAAGGAAAATGGAAAGGGCAATTTATGAAGTTGGTGGTGACATTTGGTGTAGGGTTGATATTTAATTTAAAGTAGAGAAAAAGGGGGTGGACCCCTATCCACTTGCCTACACCATTATTTTACTTTTGGGGGATATTCATTTATTAAGGCCCCAAAATTGAGCTGTATTTCTTTTTGATTATTTTGGGCAGGGAAACGAAATTACCATTTTATTTGCAATCATCTCTTGTAAATTTCCCTTTTAGTTTGACGGGGCAAAAATGTGCAACAACTTGCACCTTATGGATTAATTTAAGTAGGCTTAGTAAGAATAAAAACACTTTGT
>NC_081352.1:29289747-29317576 GCF_029784015.1 Lycium ferocissimum | reverse complement strand
ATGTTACAAAAAGAGAGAAAAATTTTTTGACCTTTGTTATATAACTCGTACGCTTTTATAACTCGTGCTATTTTATTTGATGACCTTGTTGCTTTACCTCATTGACTTGCTGAATATTCAACCGGGCCAAAAGGGATTCTGTATATCCTTAAAAAACACAAATACTTTTCAACTATACCATTTTATTAAATCTTTGTCTCATTGCACGGGCATTTGAAAATTAAGTTACATGTGTGTGAAAATTAAGTTACATGTGTGTGATTCACACAGTGTGAACCATATTCAGAAAAAGGGCCATGGCTGCAAATCCTGTTCAATATTTGATGACTATTTAAGCTATCCGTACAAACAACAACAATGACGATGCGTACGTATTTTAAACATATATAGATATTAATATATCGTATTTGCTTAAATTGTAGTCTTTCTTACCATTATATTATATATATTCTGAGCACTTTTCTTCCTCTTGCAAACTAATAATGGAATTAAAAAAAATGAAGTTTGAGATGCTTCTAACATAATTTTTTTCTATGACTTTTCTCTGTTTCTGTTTCTCCTTTTCTACTTCATAATGCAAGAGCAATTAACCTCTTTTTAGTACGACTCAATAGAGCAAACTAAAATACTATTCAATTATACTTTTCATTTTTGTTACATCTTGTCTCATTGCATGATATTTGAAAATTAAGTTACATGTAAAACGTTTTAGTGTGTGAACTTAGAGGAAAAAAATTGCCATGCCTGCTAAAATCTCTTTCATATTTAATTTTAACGACTAATATAGTTATCCGTACAAATAACAACAACCATGATGTTTAATTTTGTGGGGGAAGTTTTGTTTCCATAAAGACCGACGATGACGTACTGACTTAGCACGCTTGTGGCCCATGATTTCCACATTTGGAATTTCCATATTCCGGCAATTTTGAGGAGAATTTAAATTACTCTCTCCGTTCATTTTTATTTGTCCACTATACTAAAAATAAATATTCACTTTTACTTATTCACTTAGATATATGAAAAGCATAAACTTTTTTTCTTTTTTCACGCTTAACATTAATAACTCATTTTCAAATCATTCTCCAAGCTCAATGAGACTATACACTAATTAATATGAGTATTTTAGTAAAATACATACTTCATTTATTAATGTTTAAGAGGCGTACAAAGTCAAAAGTGGGTAAGTAAAAGTGAACGGAGAAAATATATACTGACAATATAAAAAATGTAGACTCTTAGTACTTGTTAACTGTAATATTTTTATGGGATATTTATTTGGATACGCTAATTATTTAACATGTACCAATTTCGACAAACATTAGCTAACATATAGTTTCATATGGCTGAACTTCAATTATATGAAATTTCAGACCCCTCATATATGAAGTTATTCTAAAGTGGGTAGACGTGAAAAAATTATAAACTTAACGTATAACTTGAATAGTGGATATGTTTGGTCTGACTCTAATATCATAGTAAGAATGGACATTGTCCTAACTCAACCTCAAAAAACAATTCATAAGGTGAGTAATTGAGTATTGTCCAAGACCATATAAGGAAATCAAATAACTCCATCTCCTACGACGTGGGAACTCAATATCAGTAGTTAATGTCTACTAGTCTGTAAAGTGATGCTTATTATAAAACTTTGTTAACCTGATTATTTACATATTTTTTGACGCCGTCGTTTCATAGAAAATTTATTTTCTGAATATGGAATGTATCATATCTCTCTATATATAGACCTGGTTTCCTTGCATATTCCACCATCAGTCTCTCAAAACATCACTTCCAAGAATAGCTAAAGCTAGCTAAGATATCACCTCTTCATTAGCTTCTCTTTGTAATTCTCATGGATTCCTCATCATTGTCTTCCATTGAATCTCTTGTCAATGAGATCAAGAAAGAGTTACTGATCTCAAACCAAGATTTTAACAACACTTTTCTTACCCAAACATCTGCCTATGACACTGCTTGGTTGGCCATGATTCCTTATAATAATCAAGAAGCCAATGGTCCTATGTTTGAGAGTTGTCTAAATTGGATTCTCAACAACCAAAATGAGCAAGGGTTTTGGGGTGAACCCAATGGTGAAAATCTTCCCACCATTTATGCTCTCCCTACTACTCTTGCTTGCATGATAGCACTCAAGAAATGGAATGTGGGTGAAAGCCACGTAAGGAGAGGTAAAATTAAAGTAGAATTTTTTTTGCAACGTGGGAACTCAATATCAGTAATTAATGCCTACTAGTTATAAATTAATGCTTATTATAAAACTTTGTCAACCTGATTATTTACATATTTTTTGACGTGGTCGTTTCATAGAAAAATATTTTTTTTAATATGGAATGTATCATATCTCTCTATATATAGACCTGGTTTCCTTGCATATTCCACCATCAGTCTCTCAAAACATCACTTCCAAAAAGAGCTAAAGCTAGCTAAGATATCACCTCTTAATTAGCTTCTCTTTGCAATTCTCATGGATTCGTCATCATTGTCTTCCATTGAATCTCTTGTCAATGAGATCAAGAAAGAGTTATTGATCTCAAACCAAGATTTTAACAACACTTTTGTTACCCAAACATCTGCCCATGACACTGCTTGGTTGGCCATGATTCCTTTTAATAATCAAGAAGCCAATGGTTCTATGGTTGAGAGTTGTCTAAATTGGATTATCAACAACCAAAATGAGCAAGCGTTTTGGGGTGAACCCAATGGTGAAAATCTTCCCACCATTTATGCTCACCCTACTACTCTTTCTTGCATGGTAGCACTCAAGAAATGGAATGTGGGTGAAAGCCACATAAGAAAAGGTAAAATTAAAGTAGTGAAAAAATTGCAATTATTGTT
The DNA here is from genome assembly GCF_029784015.1 of Lycium ferocissimum. Lineage (NCBI taxonomy): Eukaryota > Viridiplantae > Streptophyta > Magnoliopsida > Solanales > Solanaceae > Lycium > Lycium ferocissimum. The sequence goes on along the minus strand of NC_081352.1, from coordinate 29,314,720 downwards.
ACCTAGATTCTGTACTGTTGCTCGGATTCTCCAAATTACTATCGTGTTTGTGTCAGATTCTCTAAAAATTGATAATTTTTTAAGGGTCTAACAAACACCGGACAACATTCTTTGGAGAATTTGAGCAATATAAAATACCTAGATTTTGTGTTGTTCTCATACTCCAAAACGCCGTTGCACCCGTATCAGATCTTCAAACAGTTCATAATTTTTAGATATTATGTTTGGGTTGGTGTCTGTCAGATCCTCAGAAAATGCATAATTTGATGGATTCGACAGGCATCCGACAATATCTTTGAAGGATTCGAATAACATGAACGTGGATTATATCTGTCTCTTGGGCCTACTTTTTAAGTTGTCCATCTACTCTAATTTTAATAAAGATGCAAAATAAAAACATTCTCTTATCACCTCCATCTTTTGGATGAAAAAGACATCACTTGTCTTACACATCCAGCTCTATCCATGAGAACGGATAGAGCTGTACAGAAACATATGAATATATATCCCTCTAATTCACAGATGGAAAAGTTGTACAGAGGGATATGTTTTTTGTAATTCACATATGAATATATATGTTTCGTGTCAAAAATATACGAACCCCGTAATATGTAAGCTTCATCGGCCTCTGACCAGTACATGTACTAGATAACTTTATCAATGAAAATTTAGGAAGATGAAAAAAGATATCTAGCGTTTTTTTACTGAAATTTAAATCCTAATTTTCCATGGCATTTGCCTCATATTATTGAGATTACATTACAATTATTGCTTAGCTTAGCTGATGTACATTTTTTTGGCAGTGCCTTCAAGATCTCCAGTAGATAAAGAGCTAGAAATGCTTTGCATGGTTGATAACATACAAAGAATGGGAGTAGCTCAGCACTTTGAGAAAGAGATTCAACAAATTCTTGACCAAGTTTACAAGAATTATCAAATGAACTTGCAAACTAATGAGTACTTATCATCAGAAACAAGTGATTTACCTGAGAGATTATTCAAGGACTCATTGGCTTTTAGGCTTCTCAGATTGCAAGGCTACAAAATAAATCAAGGTACTTTAAAATTTAAACAAAAACATTATTATATCAATGTGTTTCGGTGTTTGGTATGACAGAAGTTATTTTCAGAAAAATATATTTCAAGAGGAGATTACCGTTTAGGCGTTTACTATTTGGTTACTGGTTAGGAAAAACATTGTCATCAAACACGAAAAACATGACTTTCCTCACGGCCTCACTTATGGGCGAAAGTCATTTTCTCTTACAATTGTCTTAACTTCTAATTTATCGTTTAGACATTATTATCGAAAGTCATTATTATGGAGAATCCATAAATACCTTACCAGAGTATGATGAACAATTATCTCTTTAGTAGAAGTTTAGTTCGGTCTCAATGGAAAAAATAACTAGATTTTTTTCAAAAAATATTACACCGAAATATATATTCCGAAATTATTTACCTAACATGCAAAATGACTTTAATTTTGTCCTATCAAACACACTCTGTGTCTACTATTTTACCTGCAACTACTGAAATTAAGAATTTCTTTGTTTGGCTGTGGCAGGGAGTTTTTGTTGGTTTCTTAATCAACCACACACAAGGGCCTACATAGAAAAGAACCAAGAACAGTTTGCATATGCGATGTACAATGTGTACAGAGCCACAGATCTAATGTTCAATGGAGAATCTGAAATGGAAGAAGCAAGATCTTTCTCCAGAAATTTTCTTGTAAACAATGACAATTTATCAGTGCTTCCAGCACTTCAAAAATTGGTAAGTAGTAGTACTACATAATAGTGTTTGAAAATGAAAAGTTTTGAAGAATCCAACACATCCCTGTATATTATTTTCGAAGAGCCTAAACAAGATATATAAAAGTGTATGCAATGGTGGAGCCACTACCACTGAAGGGCGTTCACTTCAATACTATTCAAATAGAGTAAAAATATTATTATTTTTAAAATAGCGATGAAGATAATTTAAAAATTATTTTAGATTCCAAATTCGAAATTTTTGAATAAATTAAAAGTAGTGAAGCTTCTGGTTTTAACTCTATATATGGTACGGTGACCTTTTGATTAATAACCAACGGTTTTTAATTTTTTAGTAAATTATAAATGACATATGTGGGGATAAAGTGTGCGGGGGCGGCGTGGGTGGGGGTGAACCTTTCTTTACAAAACTTCAGGTGGCATTTTTCACAATTGATGTGATTTCTTTATCACAAAAATAAAAAGATATTTGTGTCTCTCTCATTTGTTTCTTTGAAACTAGTTAATATTGACATTTTCATTTTATTATTCTGAAAGACCTTGTAGGAATTTACTTAATATAAAATTTCATTTTTTTATAAAAGCAGAGAAAATAGAAAATATGTGGAGCTTCAACACCACTCATAAGAAGTATACATTTTAATACTTTAGGGGTCGTTTGGTGCATGGTATAGGCTGGGATATTCTAGCACTAATTTTTTGTATCGTGTTTGGTAGAAGGTATAAATTTATCCTGGGATAAATTTATATCTCCTACTAAACACGGTACAAAATGAAGCATAATCCCAAGGGTGGGATATTCCACCTTATCCCACTAAGGTTGGGATTATTTTATCCCATCTGGAAGATGGGATAAAATAATCCCAAAAGATAGATAAATTAGTCTCAAAATTATAATCACGGGATAATTTTGACTACCTACCAGATGATCCTTTATGGTACAGCGCATTGAGAAGTACACCTTTCTTTCTGTTTTGTCATTTTCTTTACCTTTTTTACCATGACGTGTGAATTAAAAAGCCGAGTCTTGTCATTTTACGAGTTGAGTTGTTTTCATGACAAATAATCCCTCCGTTTCAATTTAACCCATTTAATTGGCAGACTACATTTAAGAAAAGAAAAGCTTTTAAAATTGTGCTCAAAATAAGTTTAATATTTGTGTGGTATCAATCATTCCATAAAGTCAATTTATTTTCAAAATTGTGAAATGGATCATTCATTTTTATACGGACTAAAAAGAAATAGGTTATGTACTTTTTGTCAAAGTATTGAGTCATTTATCAATTTATTTATAGCTACCAATTATAAATTGTGCTCACAAAAAACCAGCACAAGTTAAGATTTTTTTTGGATTTAAGTTATTGAACTAAGCAAAAGACGTGGCAATATCTAATATCTGTCGCTATCAATTAAATTTTGAATAATTGGAATAATTTCTTACATGCTAATTTGTCTTGTTTTAATAGATTGAACATGAGTTGAATGTTCCATGGTTTGCTCGACTGGAACACCTTGACCACAGATTGTGGATTGAATTAAATCAATCTCTCCGTCACACAATTGGAAAATCCCCATATTATTGGTACGTATTTAATAGACTTTTGACCATTATTGTGTACACACTACTAAAAAATCTCTATTTCCCCACTGAAAAATATTATGTGAGTATTTCACCGAATATCGCGAAACATCTAAATAAGTAGTTTTTCAAAAATTTATAAATTTCCTAAATAAGCCAATTTAGAACTCATTTCCCACCACGCGTTTTCTCAGTGATACTGTCACGGAAATGAGTAAAAATACGTTAGAAGACAAATTTCCCACTGAATGTCAGTGGGAAAAACCCTTATTTCTAGTAGTGACAGATCTTATATATTTTGATCAATATATTAAGTCTTCATAACCAAATGATTTATGACTAATTTATTTTAAATGTATCTTATTAGGTTGTCTTATCTGCAAAATGACAAGTTAATGCAGCTAGCCGTGCAAAACTATGAATATCGGCAGTCAATTTACAGGAAGGAATTGGAAGACCTGAAGAGGTACAAACACATCCCCTCATCTTTATTTTTTCCCTTCCATTGTGTGTATTATATTAGTTTATCTTTTATGCATTAACAGTCTAAGAAAAAATACTACTTTATACTGAGTCAGATTACCTGAACGATAATTGCATATAATTGTATAAATACGTGGAATTAGTAACTTGGGAAAAGAAGGCAGTTAATCTACTACAATTAATTGAAAATATATTCATAGTCAACGACAAGTGTAATGTTTACAGTACAGTTTCATCAAAACCCAATAGCTTAAAAATCCATTTAATATGTCAATTATAAATTCAGAACTCAAAGAACTCCAAAGGGGCTAGAATCCAAAGCATATACATATCAAATTCTGAATCAACCTCTTTGAATCTATGTTGCTCGGACTCTTCAAAAGTATCAACGGGTGCATGTCGAATTCTCCAAAGTTAATTGTATTTTTGGAGAATCCGACGCGGGCGCGCCATTGAATATGAAGAGTCCGCGCAACTTAGTTTTGCATAATAACTTTTTATATATTATCGGTGTCTATAACTCAAATATTATTGTATTATATATTGCATCATTCTGATTTCTGATCATTACAATGAAATTTTGACTTTACTTTTATTTATTTGTCTTTTATATTTGTGAATTTGTAGCTGGTCGAAAGAGAAGGGCCTTGTAGACATTGGATTTGGGAGAGAAAAAACTACATATTCTTATTTTGCAAGTGCAGCAAGCAGCAGTAGTTTTCTACCTTATGAATCTTTTCTTCGATTGGTTGTTGCAAAATGTTCCATAATTATTACTGTAGCTGATGACTTTTATGATGAAGAAGCCTCTTTAAGTGAACTCCAAATATTAACTGAGGCAATACAAAGGTACTTATATAAAAAATTTATGACCTATCAGTGTCTACAACTTAAACTAGTTAATTAATTATGTTAACGTTTTTTTTTTTTTTTTTTTTTTTGTGATAGGTGGGATGCAAAGACCCTAGATGGGCCAAGTAAGATCATATTTGAAGCACTTGATGATCTTGTGTGTGATGTTGCCGAAATGTACCACCTCCAACACAAAATTGACATCAACCCACAACTTCGACACATGGTAAGTTCTCTCATCTTATTAAGCGGTGTAAAAAAGAATATTTTAACTGGCAAGAGTATAAAAGTTAAACTCAACAAAAAAATGACAATTCGAAAAATCACCAGAAAATTATGATGTCTATATATAGCATGCAGTTGAAGTTAAGAATTTCATTAAGGGTGCTACAAAAAGCAATTTTGACCTATACATACATTATAATTTTCCGAAGAAGGTGCTCAACTCACCACCCTTCGCCTATGTGCTTATGCTACTATGTGTGTGTGTATACATATATACATATATATATATATATATATATAATATCTTAAGCACTCTTAACGAAATTCCTTCGCTTTGGCTGCTACTTATTGTTGGTATAGTTAAATTCATGTTAAATAAGTGTTGTTCTACCAGTGGAAGGAGACATTTCATTCATGGATGATGGAAAGTTCGTGGAGTCGAACTTCAAATTTGCCATCTATGGATGCATATCTAAAAGTTGGGATGATATCAATTGGTGCACATATTTTGGTTCTTCATGCAACTTCCCTTGGATGTCCAACAGTGCCAAGTGAAAACCTTGGGCCAATTAATGGACACTATGAAAATATTACAAAGTTGCTCATGGCCACCACCCGATTGTTGAATGACATCCAAAGCTATCAAGTAAGTTCAATTCCTTCTCATAATATTTACACCTTGATGAGATCATATATAGTTACCTTATTTTATAACATATGGAACTAATGCCCTTAAGACAATGACGTACATAAAATTTTAGATATGTAAGTGACGTGGATCTATTGTCACAATTTAGCGAGTACATGGGTTTGGATTTGAAGTATTAGGGTTTTACTTCCATCCCAAACACTACAAAAAAGGTACTATTAGCAACGATAATTTCTATCACTAAATAGTAATTGTCACTAATTCTATTTAACGAAGGATTAATGACAGGCTATCAAAAATTATGATAGCTATGGGCTATTTAATGGTGGGTTTTGTAGCTAATTCATGTTTTTTTTAGGGAAAACTACGTATATATACATGTTAAGGAGAAATATTTACGAAACGTAACGATAGTTTTCCTTATTTACAAAACATAACGATATATTACAAAACATGACGGATTTTCATATATTTTTCGTTTTTTATTTTTTTTTTTTTAAAAATATATATATTTTTTATAAAAAATATTTTTTTTTAAAAAATATTTTTATTTTTTAAAAAAATAATTTTTATATATATTTTTTAAATATTAATTTTTTTTTTTTGCTAATGGCTTAAAAAATTACTCATATTTCTATGTATGAAAGTTGTATGAAATGTGTATGTGTGAGCAAAATTTTTAATATAATTTTCATATACAAAATTTTGAGCGAAAACTTTAAGCCTTGAATATTGTATGAAAATTGTTACAATGTTGTTGTAGTTGTATTAATTTTCCAGAAACCTAATATGAAATTTATATACAAACAATGTGAATGAAATTCTAAGTCTTGAGGAAGATATACACATTTCATACCATTCTCATGCATAAAATTTTAAGCATAATGTTTAAGCCTTGATCAAGATATACACATTTCATACGTTCTTCATACATAAAATTTGAGCGAACTTTTTTAAGCCTTGAGCAAGATATACACATTTCATACACAAAAATTTGAGCGATTATTTTAAGTCTTGAATGTTGTATCAAAGTTATATACAATGTTGTTGTAGTTGTATTAATTTTACGTAAATCTAACATGAACTTTATACATGAAAATGTGAGCGAAATTTTAAGACATGAGCAAGATACAAATTTCATATTGTTTTCATACACACAATTTTGAGCGGATTTTTTAAGCCTTGAACGAGATATACACATTTCATACATTTTTCATACACTAAATTTTGAGCAAACTTTTTAAGTCTTGAGCGAGATATACACATTTCATACAACTTTCATACATAAGTTTTTGAGCAAAAAAAAAATATTAATTTTTTAAAAAAATAAAAATAAATTTAAAAAAAATATTTTTTTAAAAAAAATAAAAAAAAAAATTTTAAAAAATGATTTTAAAAAATAAAAATAATTTAATTTTTTTTTTTTTTAAATATAAAGCATGTTTTGTATAGGATTTGTAATGTTATGTTTTGTAAATATAAAACTATCGTCACGTTTCGTAAATATTTCTCCTTAAGATGTATATATATGTCAAAGACCCTTTTTTTATTGAAACCGAAGTTTACTTTGTATTATTTTTCAAATAGCTAGTGTCAGTCTATTGTGTGTGCTTCTATAGATAAATACACATATAATCTTCTAGTTATAGATATATTTCTCTAAGTTAGTAATCAAGTTGCAAACCAAATTACTATATGAATTATGAGTAAAATATTAACTTTTGTTGGTGCATGATTTTATTCAAATGCAGAAAGAAAGAGAAGTAGGGAAGATGAACTACACATTGCTTCACTTGAATGAAAATCCAGAGGGACACATTGAAGACTCAATTACTTTTGTGAAAGATATCTTGGGAGACAAGAAGAAAGAGTTTCTTGAAAATGTCCTAATGGATGGGTTCAATGACATGCCAAGGACAATGAAGCTTCTTCACCTTTCTTGCCTAAATGTGTTCCACATGTTCTTCAACTCTAGCAATTTATTTGATACACAAGCAGCAATACTTGAAGACATAATGAAAGCCATTTACATTCCTCTTCAACAAGAAGAACAAACTCCAATTCCACCACCTTTAAAGCCTTTGCCACCAATGTTACCATCTCAAGAAAAGAAGATCAAGAAGCAGATTGAGATTGCCAAAGTCAATGCATGTCTCAATGGAAAAAACTTCAAACACCAAGTTGGCATTGGTATAAGTTTTGTTGGAAGGCAAGCTCCTAAGAATTATAATTCTTTTGGTTGGTCTAGAAAAGGGTTTGCTTCACAAAAGTTAAGATCGTGCTTCCTGTGATCGTCTGAAACGTCTTTGAAACTATTGTTATTATTGTTATTGTTGTATAATATGTTCTATTGTAGTGAAAATAATAGGGCGTGTTCAAGAGTCCCACATTCACAGAATGATTGTACAAGTAAATTGTTAGGATTGAAACTCACTCTTTTAATATTGTAATTGTAGCAATTGTATATATCATGTTTCAAGAGAAGATTTAGCAAGCAGGCCACTTCAAGTTTTGAATTTAATGGAAGGCCACGTAATTTCTTTTTCATTTTTCGGGATTAGGGTTTAGAAAAGGGGACATGGGGTACATTTCATAATTTTAAAAAGTTTGGAGGTTTAAACTTATACACTTAAGTCCCTTTCACTTCTCTTAAAATATACAAAAACCCCTCTCTCTTCTCCTAAAGTATGAATAAGTTTATGAATAAGTCTCCCTCTCTCTCTTCAGTGATCGCACATATTCCCACTCTCTTTTCTATCAATAACTCAATCTCTCCAGTCGATTTTTCTTCTCTCCAGAGCTTGGAAGCTCTCCAATAGTCGTCCTCAGGCATATTAATTAATTTTGCATCAGTAGCGAAGCATTTTGAGCTTCATATTGCGTAAATAAGTGTTCTTGTTTTTTTCAAACTTGATAAACCCTAGTGTTCATAAAGTTCTGGGTTTTTTCAATTTTTTGGAACTTTAGCCTTTTTTTTTTGTTGTTGAAATATGTGTTATTTCTACTTATTTTGCTTGTTTCGATCTTGTTCTGTTTTTGTTTTTGCAAATTCATCTTGGTCTATTATTAGACTTGAAACTTTAGCCTTTTTTGTTGGTCGAAATATGTGTTATTTCTACTTATTTTGCTTGATTCGGTATTGCTTTTTATGTTTCTTCAAATTTATCATGGTCAATTACTAAGCTTGTCGTCGATTATTATTATTTTTATATTGTCGTTGGTCAACGCCACTCCATTGTTTGTATGTAGATCACAAAAAATGGTAAGAACGAGAGGAGGAAAGTCCTTAGCAATAATGACCAACCATTCCACTCAACATAAGAAAATGACGAGAAGGATTCAGGCTCGACCACGATGCAATCGCTACCACTGCCGTCAATGCCTTTCACCCGACGGACTCCTCTTGAGAAATGACATGTAGCATCTCTTCATGGGGATTGGAGATGACATACAACGGATGGAAATTCACATTCGCAATGTTTCACATTCTCTATGTGTAATCCTTGAAAGGCTCGGGGAAGAGCCTTATGATCTGACCACCATCTTCCTACCCCCTAATAGACTATTGTTTTAATGCAATTTTTTGTAAAACTTTTATTTATGAAAGCAATGGAATTTATGGGTTTTATTAAATGAAAGTTTTATGTTATGCTATATGTGAATGTGGAGGTTTTGTTGCTACTTTAGTTGTCTTTACTTTCTATTAAAAAAATCAGCGTGTCAATCGCTACCTGCGGGTGATCTGGATCATCTCATCACCCCTCTTCCAACCCCCAAATTAGTTTTTTTTTTCATTTTATTGTACATTTGTAAAGCTTTCATTTGAGATTTCTTTGCCTGAATTTGCTGTTGTGTCGGGGCGTGGATCAATAAACCTGCAATAGTCACAGCCAATATATTCCTAAAACAAACACCGATCAATTAGATGCTTTTACACTGAAACCACATGAAAACACATATCTTAGGAATTAGAAACTCACAGTTCCAACTGCACAATTAAAGAATCTACGACCTGGATTCTTTGTGGTGCATGCTATCTTCAAGACTGTGTATTCACCGCAGAAACAAATGTCGGGATCTTGTGCTTGAGGAGTTTTGGGGGTTTGATCAAGAACAGAGAATGGAGGAGTTTGATCAAGGAAGATTGATAAGCCATGCTACCTTGTGTTTTGGTGTTTTGATAATTTGACAAACCTACTTGAGGAACCAGCTACTATGATAGAAAGATCAGGTCTCCTGATGTATCGTACAATCAACTCTCTACAACTAAAGTCACACCGTAGCAAGACAATAGAGCAAAGATACAACATCAAAGTTTCTTTATGGGCTATCACCTTCACTCTTCCTCTACATATTTAAACATCATGCTAAAGTGAAGATTTGATTCTTGCAAAATCCAAAAATTGTTCAGATCTAAAAGTGCAAGTCTCCACCCATCAAGGAGTGTTCAAGAACAAAGCTTCAACAAATCCAAGGACCTGTTCTTCTACAACTGAAGCTATGTTAAGTCCTAGGAGTGTTAAGTTTCTGTTCTTTTGTTCTTAAACCTGTAAACCTACTCTTCTCAAAAGGAATTTGTTGTAGGTACTCTGAGTTCTCAGTAGTTATGCATAGGTAGTTTACCTTCATTCTATTTAGTAGTACCCGTGGCTAAATTTAGTCAAGGTATATTAGTGTGTTTGGCTGGAGGTAGTCAAACAGCGTTGGACTCTTAAAGGCTGCTTGTAGGAAGTGCATCTTCACAAGCATTTGAGTGGTACACTAGGTTATAGTTGGTTGGCTTAGCTAGAGGTAGTCAAGAGTTCCTTGCAGTAGGGGTACTGTAAGGGTGGAGGGATTATGTTAGTTAATTCCTAGATTGCAAGAGTTGTAATCTGAAATTGCTCGCTATAGTGGAGTTGAAATCCTATATGGTATGTCGTGATTTTTAATCCCTTGAGCAAGGATTTTTCCACGATAAACCTTGTATTTTTTACTTACTGCACTGCATCAGGGAACTGGTAACCAACCAGGTCCCTCATATATTGTTTGGTGGACGCACTGCTTTTATCAATTGATATCAGAGCGGGTTCTTTATAAAAGGTTAACACCTAAAAAGGATCGTTCACATGGTTGCTCTACCAAACAAAGAAGAGAAGAGAAAGAATCTGAATGTTGAGGGAAGAAGTGAATCAAATGATGATGACGAATTAGAAATCTATATCTCACTCATAGGTTTCAGAAAATCATTCGGAAAGGTGCTGACCCTAATGAAAAGGAGTCATAATGAAAACCTCAAGGACAACCTCAATAGAACATCTACAAGAAATATAGAGCTCGACAAAAGGCTCAAAAGAAAGGAGACAGCTGAAGACTTAATGAGGCAGGCCTTGAATGCATGGAAGGACTCTATGAGGGAATTTGAAGAGGAAACCGACTCACATGATACATCCAAGTCTGGAGTTAACAATAACTCCTCAACGAGTGTCTTGGATATCAGCGTGGCAAAAAACTCTAGCCCTAATGATGAACTAAAGAAAAGGAGGTAGATCCTCTTGACGATCAAGCAAGACTCGAAGGTCGCTCTCACAAAAGATTAATTTCCCTGTTAAAAAAATTGATAAATGAGTTTCATGGACTTATTAAAAAAGAAAAAAAAGATAGCTGAGAAACTTGACAATACAGAACAAGAGAGGGATGACATGGTCATATGCATCGTAGATCTACAAGAACAAGTTGAGGAAGTTACTAGAGAAAACCTTCTTCTAAGCAACAACATCAAAGAACTGATGAATACGCCATCCGAGGTATTAGAGAAAGCTCAAGGTGAGCATGAGAGCAAACTTGAGCAAATCAAAAAAAGCCCTGAAGCTTAGAAGCATAAGCATAAGGAGCCTCAGGAGAAACTGTATGAAGTGAACATCAAGTTGGAAAAATCTCCACAGATGACCTGGTCCTCAACCTCTTCTATAGATATGACTAATATAAAGGACAGACAAGAATGTGGATCTCAAAAGACCACTGCCTCCTATCTTTCCCTTGGCAAGAGCAATCTTAAAACAGAAGGATCACAGTGCTCTCATTTTAAACATGTCAGTCCTCTGGAAGAGAATCATCCTATCAACACAAATGCACCAAAGAGCAATGAAGACACTGCTAAACATAAGACAAAAAGGGAAGAACCTGATCACCACCAGTAAAGAAAAAATCTGCCTAAATGGAGAAAAGGAAAGCGTGTGTTTGTGGAAGGACACCTTCCCACGACTTTGTAAATGGCTACTTCTGAAGGAGATGTAGCAAAGGTGCAGAAGGCTCAGAGTAAAGATGTGGAATCAAAGATGTCATGTAAAAGCAAACATGAAGAGACCTGATCCCTCCTATGTCTCAAAGAGAGTGTGATGTTTAGTGATTCTGGTTGAATAGTGTTCCTCCGCAACATCTAACTTGCACATGTATTGTTACAGGTCTACACGCATGAATGTCTCAGAACAACGCAAGCTTAAAGAGTCATGGCTAAACCTGAAATGATTGCCTAGATTTTTTATTTTTTTTTAAAAGGATGACATCAACAAAAGGAGTCAAGAAACCTGGTCTCCGCAATTCAGGCTAGTAGTCTCTTTAGCACCTGCATAAAATTGAAACTATCATATAAGTGCCATGTCATCAAAACTGCTTCGCTGAAATGCATAAAACTTCCTCCGAACGTTACACCTTTTTCTAACCCGACCCAATCGTCACTTTTACCCTTTTCAAGTACCCATAATAGCTTCTCTATTCCCTTACTTGAAATCAGAAATTCAAATCACTCTTTCACCTCCCCTCATCGCCACATAAACCTGTTTTCTCTCCCTCTCTCTCAGAACCTTCTTCATCCTTCTCTAAGGTAAAATATCATAATGTCTAACAAAGAATTCACCTCTTAAGCCCCTTCTAAGACACACCTCACCTCTTCTCCACCCAAATCTAAAAATTCACCTAAATTAAATTAGCCTTTGTCTTCCCCAAAACCACAAACTTGCTCAGATCAAAACCCCTTTGTCTCTTCACCAGAATATCCTATCAATAGTCACTCCCCTAAAGAGTCAGCACTTCCTCCAAAATCGTCAGACCAAGTTGAGAAACCTAACTCTGTCAGTAGCGAACACACCGCGTCTGTCTCAAAATATTTTCGAGATGCTGATGAGATGGAGGGACAAGAAAATAAAGTTGAAGTAACTAGTCAATCTATTGATAGAACAGAGAAATCTAGTCAAAAGAACGAAAACCGATCTCTCAAGACATGCATAAGGAAGAAATTATGTGCAATAAGAAAGAGCAAACTGGAGAAATCAACAAGGGAATTAAGGAAGATTGTAATGTGAAAAAAAAAGGAACTCTCTTACTTCTGGGTGTCATAGAGAGGGAGATAACTTAGTAGAACAATCAGTAGAGGAATCGCCTATAAAGATTAAACGGAAACATCTCTGGGATTGCTCAAAATCGATCGAGTAAGATGGATAGTGATGCCATTCTTATGGCAGGTTTTGTAAAAACCTTAAGTGAAATGGGGAATGTTGGACTCTCAGAAGAAGAAAATGAGAAACCCGTTCCTTCAATACAAGAAATGTTTGAATATGAACACAGGACAATTCCTGTGCGAGATGAGACACCAGGTTCTCCCAATATGAATGTCATGACCCAATTCGCGAGTCGTGGTGGCACCTACACTATCCCTCCAAGTAGGCGAACCACATTACTAATAGCAAGTTAATTAAGCGAAAAATTAAATAAGAATAACTTATCACGTCTTAAATACTTATCATAACTAGAAATGTCACGACAACACCAAAATCTGGTCAAAGGGTACAAGAGTGCTAACATAGTATGGAATAAAAGTCTGAAAATACCCGAAGGCTACATACTGTCTGTCGAATACGAAAACAGAATTAAATAAGAGGAGGTCCTTCAGGGGCCACGGATGACCAAGTAGCTCACCCTGAATTACTGAAAGATGTCACCCTCGCGTATCAGCCACGGGGTGTAGAACTGGAGCCTCGGATTGTACTCTGCACTCAACAAAAGTGCAAAGAAGAGTAGTATCGTACAACACTAGTACCGGTAAGCATCATAGGCCGACAATGATTAGATAACGCATGACGAAGTGAAACTAACAAGTAGCACATAGAGCAAACAGTATGGTCACATATAATATACAAGTAAAGTGTAAAGGAATCATAAAATCAACCAAAACAAATATAATTAACCAGATGATCAGTCAAATATATGAGTGAGTGAATGCAATGCAATGCAACAGTCACCTCTCTCACTCCACTCTCGTACACACATGCTAAGGGCAGAAAGGCCTCAAAGCCATGACCCATGGGGGACCCGCGAAGTCCATGTACCACTCGTGCTCTCCGGCGAAACCTCGGAGGGCTTTCAATCACTCTCAATCTCCGGCAAAGACCTCGGAGTCTCTCTCGTCACTCTCAATCTTCGGCAAAAACCTCGAGTCTCTCAATCACTTAGCTCACCATCATCACAAGAATAATATGGAAAGCATGTCATGCATGATATCAGTCTCAACAATATCACCAATATACAATCAACAAATACAAGTCATATAATGTTACCATTCCTTTTCATATGACGAGTGAGCTAGTATGTAACAGAGATACAACAGGTGATAATCACAAAAAATTACACATATGGCAACAAGCCCACATAACAGCTGACAGAGCCAACCTAATTGGAATCCACCTCCACTCCATGCCCGAAGGCCTATATGCTATCCCCGTCACTTTCTACAACTACATACGATTCTCTAATCAGAGTCTAACTAAAGTAGACCGTAACCCACCTCAATGCCGGATGCCACGAACAATCAAACTAATGCCTTCCCTTTGCGTAGAGCCTCTGAACGATCAAAATCTATAAAATATGCGATCTACGTTAGAATACGAATCTAAGGACACCCATATTGCTATATTATATTCGAAACCCAAAACGCACCCCAAAAAGTGGCCTTGGGCCCACAAGCGCAAGATTGAAATTTTATTGAAAAATAATTTCACCCATTATCTAAGGATTCATATATTTTTAGAATTGATCAATTTCATCCATACATGGACTCTCAAATCATTAATTCTCCTTTCTTAGGACTAAGACTCGAAACCTTTAATTTCTCCAATATCTTTAACTTCAGACAAAAATCTAACTTTCCACAATTCAAATACCATGATTCTGAAGGATTTCATAAAATTCAATGCATTATATAATTCAATACATCCAATATTCAGTTATACATATACTCAATATATCACAATTAAAGTGTCAACATGATAACTACAACAGAATCTCAAAATCGAAGCTAAATTCGGTACAGCAGCCTCCAAATAACAAATTCATACAGCCCATTAACCATATCTCATCCTATCCCTATTTTCTATCTGAATAATTTTGCGCACGAACTCTTAATGTTTGGCATATATGTACTAAAGCATAAGTTACTTACAACATAGCGGCACAAAAGTATATCCACGGAAATAGGTCAAGGAATAAACGTATATGTGAACTTATTTGTAAATGCAGGAGAAATTTTTTTTTTCCATTTGGACGGATACAAAATAAAGAAGACTAGGATGAATAGCAATCCTTCACAATCTTAGAAGTGGAAAAATTATAGAGCTGTGTAATTTTGGGCATAAGGCTTACTGGTTAGGCATATATGTACTAATTATCTCATCATTCCATAATCATTAGCCCTCCAATCATTTTGTTAACCACTAGTCCTAACTATTTTTTTTTTAATACACGAACATAACGAGAACAGTACTCATATAAATGACAACTTAAGACTTAAATTAATGCCACCTCTACGTAACTATAATTATGATGCTATGAAAAAGTTAATTTCATATTCTAACCTGGAATTTAGTTGATCCGAATCTCAAGTTGACGGCAAACTTCCGTGCCCACACTTTTGCTTGAAACTTTTGATGCTTTCTTTTAATATGTCTACCCTGCCCCCACTAAATTAACTCCTAATTATGGGTCATGTGCTTTAGGGTTTTAAATTAATTATGGGCTTGGCCCATTAATCACCAACTAAAATAATTGTTCAAAATAACCTTTTTACTCAACTAGTATGTATAAGGTGAAAAATTGACCCACTTAATAAATTACATTATTCACCAACTTATACCTCATATAAGTGCAAATAGAATTCCTATGACTAAACTATTCACACACTTTAAATAGATAAATTCTAAAATTTACCCATCAATTATATAACCATACCACCTATCCCCGCAAGTCAAGAATATCATTTCCAATCTACGAAAAGGGTAATTTGGGTAAAAGACTCCAAAATGCTAAAACGACCAAACGGGTCGTTACAATGAACCGAGACTTGATGTTAAATCCTGAACCCATATCCCATAATGTTGCACCCATGGCTGAGATTGCACCTGAGAAAGATCATGGTCAAAATGATCATGCAAATGAATCTGATTAAGAGAACATACCACTTGCTTCAAGTTAAGAAAAGGATCTGGGAGTAAACCTACATCCAGAGTGAGAACTACTTTTGCTCGAACAGCACACTCGACTCCTAAGACAAACAAAGCAAAAGGTACTAAGAAGATCAGAAGCACTCCGGTGAAGAGTCGATTGATTGATGAAATTGAAGTGGTGGATGTGGAAACTGCAACCGCTAATGATAATGATAAAGAAATAGTGGAAGAGGGGAAGGTCGTTTCATGTGAGGATGAAAATTCTAGAAAAAAAAAAGGAAGAAAAGAAAAGGAGCAGAAAACAAAGTGTCACACCAATTGGGGGTGACAAATCAAAATCTTCGAAGAAAAGGAAAAGTTTAAGCAATGAGGAATTAGTTTCCTCAAAGAAACAGAAAGTGAGCAAATCTGTTGCTCAGAGTGAAAATGAAAGAAGGGAAAATCTAAATAAGCAAAAGGTATTGCTTGGTAGGATGGTAGACCCAAAAATCGCTGACAACTTTGGAATGAGGGAATTGCATGAAATTATTGATTTTCATAAATGAAGTCATCTGTTTGCTCCACCAATTCCAAATACTTATGAGGCACATGTAGTTGAGTTCTTTGCAAATCTCTTCACTCGACAACGATGGCACCTTATTGCATCGCCCAAGGCAATGCACTCGAGCTAACTGAAGAGGTATTAGGAAAAAATTTGAAAATTCCCACTAAAGGAATAAGGACCATCATTGGGACAACTTTAAGAAACTTCAAGATCATGATTGCCCAAAACATGGTTGACAACGCAGGTGCGAGGGCAAGAATTCTAAAGAAGGAAATGAAAGCAGAGTATCAACTCATGTTCGAGCTGGTCAACAAGTGCTGCTTCCTAGGGCCGAGGGTCGCACCATTGCCTCCATCGTAGACCTGGAGCTTATAGAAGCATTAGCCAACTTTCAACCCATCAACCTTCTTGCTGCCATGTTTGAGCACATACTCAAGGTAGTAAATGCACCAGACGGAAAACATAGACTTCCCTATGGTTTCTTTCTAACCAAAGTATTTGAGAATTTCAAGGTTAGAACTGACAAAGCTACCAAGGGATCCAAGAAACACATATTCTCCATGGCAACTCTAGAAGAGTGTGACTGTATACCCAGGAAAGGCGACGTTACAAGAACCTCCACAATCTCGACTCTACTTGAGGCACAGGAAAGGATGACTGCTGAACTGCAAAGGGCCAAAGCTGAGAATGTCCTTCTTCAGGCTCGACTAACCGAAAGAGAGAAAAAAGTTGGGTCCCAATATGTCTTAAAGGCTGCAAGAACTAAGATTGAGAGGCTCAAAACAGAAAATGAGAAATTAACTCTGAAAGTAGATGAGCTCAAGGATCATATGCTTCAGGACCAACGTGTCAACAGTGAACGCATGGACAAACTTTTGAATGCTCTGACCTCTCAAAATCCTTAATCTTTCCATATTTAAAATCCCTCCTTCTATGTTTTCCTATTCTGATCTCACATGTTTGATTGATATTTGGCACCTATGACTTTTTATGTTATGCACTTTCTGATCTGACTACTATGTTTTCATAATACATTGACTGATTTAGGCATTCATTCTGTTTTGATAAATTAAAATAGTATAACTTCTATCATGTTGTGTTAACCTTGTGGAACTTAGTGTTACTTAATTTTCGATGATGCCAAAAGGGGGAATAATAGGACTGATCATCAGTCATTGCTCTGTAATATGTGTACAATTGATGGGATTGATACTTTGATCATTACTACTTCTTTGGTTATGTATGGCTTGGTTCTCAGGGGGAATGTAACGACCCGTTTGGTCGTTATAGTGTTTTGATCCATTTAACCTTGTTGACCCTTTCCCCAAGTCCCGTTAGTATAATCTATGACTTAATGAAGTCATTGGGTTGGTTTTCGCAAGGTTCGAGTGTAAATTGAGTCATTGATAGAGAAGCTAGTTAAGTTAGCGAGTTAGATTTGACCACGTGTCAATTTTTTGAAAGTTCCAACATGTTAATATGATGATTTTGAACTCGTCCACAAGTTTTGGTGAGGTTTCGAAGAGTTTCGGATAGGTTCGGGTTTTATCGCACTCCTATTCGATGTTTTCGCCGTAGGAATGTGGATAGAAATGGCTCCAGATTGATCAACAACCTTTGTTTTGAGTTATTTTTGAACCATTAGATCCGTAGTAAAATTATGAAGCCATAGCAAAAAGAATCGTCGTGTTTCGCCTCCGGATGAGGGAGTTATCCCCTTTTTAGTGCGAATTGTTCCAGCAGGTCCGCTATAGCGACCAAGAGGCCGCTATAGCGGTACCGCTGCAGCGGTCTGGAGACTGCCACAGCGACCACCGGGGTCAGTAAGTCCTATCTTTATACCCTAACTCCGAACCATTACCCATAAGACCCCAAAGTCAGTTTTCAAGAGAGAAAGAGGCAAAATTCATTTCATTCTTTGGTGAAAGCATCTTGGAGGGTAAGTCCCCATCTTTACTTGTTCCTTTTCCTTTCTTCTCCAAGTTCCATGATTATTTTAAAGCTCCATTAATGGTGGGTGAAAATCCTAGAATCCTATAATTAGTAAACCCTTAAATAATTGGTGGGTTATTGATTTTGTTGTTGATTAATCATCTAGGAGTATAGATTATCACTTTCTAGGAAGGGAATTTGATTTCTTATGGTTGAAATTGCATGTTGAGACTTAGGGTTCTAATAAAAATGGAAATTTTGTCCTAAAATCTGTTTGAAAGGGTAAATTGATTAGAATTTCATGAAATTAAGATTGAAGGTTAACTAGATGATGGGTAACGTAATTGTGCACTACATTTTCGATTTTACCCTCATGAACCCGGATTCACATTGTAGGGGTATTTTGGGGATTTTTCTAAAAGTATAGCATTATGGGTATCGTTGGACTCGTTTAGACACGTAGAGTACTATTTTGACTATATTGTATCTGAATTTTCAATAAAATTACAGTTTTTCCCTTGTGGTTCGAGTTTGGCTATTTTAGGTCCATTTTTGGGTTTTGGGTAAAACTACGGCAATATGGGTATTCTTAGAGTCATATTCTGACATAGAATTCATATTTGATGGAAGTTAATTATTTTGGGGTTCCCTTTTTGGGTTTTGGGTAAAACTATGGCAATATGGGTATTCTTAGATTCATATTCTGACATAGAATTCATATTTGATGGACGTTAATCATTTTGGGGTTCTCTAAAGAGGAAGGCAAGGTTAAGGTTTGGCGATTCGAGACTGTTGCTCGGTATTCCACGTAGGTTACGGCTTACTTTAGTTAGACTTTGATTAGCGAAATGTATGTATTGTGTAAAACTGATGGGAGAAAGCATGATTAGGTCTTCGGACATGGTATTTTGGTTGGATATTAGCTAGGTTGGTATGACTTCTGATTTTGTGGGCTCGTTGGCATTACTTTATGTACTGAAATATGAGGTGTAGTTGTATTCATACTGTGGCGATTTGGAATGGATTTCTATTAAGTTGACTGTTGTTGATGGTGGCTCGTTGCCATGTTATTGTGATTAGACTTATTACCTAAATTGTCATGTTGTACTCAATTATCTCTCATTATGACATATATCATCGGAGAAATGAAGGATACTGAGTTTAGACCTGCATTGTGATTTATAAACTTATGACAGTACGTAGATGAAAACTTGATGTGTGATTTACTGTTGATGATAGTATATAGAAAAGTGGAGTTTCTTGGTGATACAAGACTTAGTTGTGAGGCGTACTTGCTACATGTGGAAGTAAAGAGGGACATAGACTATTATGTTGGTCGAGACGGTTTGTATGATGCATTTCATGGCTAAGTTGATCCAAGTCTTGATATGATTTGTGGCTTTGTGACTTGTACCCTCACTGTTGCTTTATTGGTTTGCATTGATTTACCACGGTTACACTCATTTATGCATTCATACACTAATACATGACGAAAATGGTTTGGAAGACTTGTGGCATGATGCCTTGTGTTTGACATTGATATTGCTAATTATTCATAGTCCATACATACTAGTAAGCCGGAATACGTTGAGACACACATTGTGATGTGAAATTAGTGAAGAAGTTAATAGAATCTTCTTATTGCACTTGTGATGCTATTTGATACATGGTACTTGATGAATTGATCATTGAGAGTGATGTGACAGTGTTACTATACATATGAAAAGGCATATTTGATCGGGGGTGAGGATATGGCCTAGTTGTGAGCTCATGGTCCGAGATTCGTTCCGAAAACGAGTGGTACATAATATGGATCCGCGTACGAGGTTCTTGCCGGAATGGAGGATTTATGGCTCGGGTCCGAGGAGTGATTCCGGAATGAGTGGAGCGGGTTGCACGCTGCAACGGGTACATGGACACCATGGGTCCCCTGCAAATCATGACTACTAAGCTATGACATGGCGAGTACATGTGTACAGTTGATTGGCCGGTGGCATTGCATTGCATTGCACATCATTACATTTTATTCTGCATTATTATATGCTCGTTGTTTCTGATTTTGGTATGGATGTTGAATGCCTATTGTGATATAATGATGACCATTGACTGAGTTAAATTGTGGATTAGTGACTCTACCTAGGGAAGGAACTTGGACTTGTGATTATCAGGTGAGATTATTGAAACTTAACAGACTTGTGGTTTAGAAACTTCATCTTAGGTTATGACTTGCGTTATGGGATATTCTGTGACTTGGATTTGAGTATTAAGTGCCTATCTATTTGTCTTGTTGATTTTATGCCTATATACGTGAACTAATCTTAGTCGGCCTATGATGCTTACCAGTACATAGTGTTTGTACTGATACTACCTTGTCGCACCATTTTTGAGTGCATATTATGTTCCAGATTTCATCCGTATTACATCTCTAGCTCAAGCTAGTTTGCTCGATCGATTCGAGGGTGAGCTTCTATCCATTCCATGCCACTTAAAGATCTCTCTTTCCACATGTCTATTTTTATTCCAGACATTATTTTTTATATTTGAAATTTACTTCATTCTTTATACATCGTTGGTTAGAGTCCTTGTATGATGACATTCAGATTTTGGGGGTGTAATAGTTAGACTTCCGCACTTATATTATCTATTAATTATGACTTGTTTTATTTACTCATTCATTCACTTATCTATTGACTGTTAATAAATGATTAAAGAAGTTGAAATTGTCTAATAATTAATGGGTTAACGGGTAAGAGTTCGCCTACTAGTGATAATAAGGTAGGTGCCCGCACAATCGGTAACTTGGGTCGTGACAGGAAACAAGTGAGAATCTGTTCCTCAGGGGGAATACAACTTATGTGTTTGTCATCATCAAAAAGGGGGAAATTGATAAGCCATGCTACTTTGTGTTTTGGTGTTTTGATGATTTGATAAACCAACTCGAGGAACCAGCTACGATGATAGAAAGACCGGTCTCCCCGATGTATCTTTACAAACTCTATAGTAAAGTTGTTATCACTCGTAGCAAGCATAAACGGAAAGATACAGCCAGAAGCCGTTGCTTTATGGGCTGTCACCTTCACACTTCCCTTACATATTCAAACATCATGCTCAAGTGAAGATTTGATTCTTGCAAAATCTAGAAATTGTTCAAATCTAAAAGTGCAAGTCTCCACTCATCAAGAAGTGTTCAAGAACAAAGCTTCAACAAATCCAAAGACCTGTTCTTCTACAACTGAAGGTGTGTTAAGTCCTAGGAGTGTTAAGTTTTTGTTCTTTTGTTCTTAATTCTGTAAACCTACTCTTCTCAAAAGAAAGCTGTTGTAGGTACTCTGAATTCTCAGTAGTACTACATAGGTAGTTTGCCTTCATTCTATTGAGTGGTACCCATGGCTAGATTTAGTCAAGGTGTATTAGTGTGTTTGGCTGGAGGTAGCCAAACAGCGTTGAACTCTCAAAGGCTGCTTGTAGGAAGTGCATCTTTACAAGCGTTTGGGTGGTACACTAGGCTAGAGTTGTCTAGGTGCATTAGTTGGCTTGGCTAGATATAGTCAAGAGTTCCTTGCAGTAGGGGTACCGTTTGATCGATGATAAACCTGAGAAATAAAGGCGACTATTGGAATGAGAAGCATGCTGAATTTGCACTAGCCTAATGGATAAAAAAAAACCACAAACCCCAACCCCAAACCCGAAATTGGACAAGACTAAGGGACTGTGGATAGGTATACTATAAACTGACCCTCGTCAATAGCTAACAGTTATTATTTAGGCTCGATTTCACGCATGGTCAATAATTATCCACATGTTATATATAGACCAAGGACAATATTTGTCTAAAAATACATAGATAAATAAAATAAAATAAATAAAAGGACATGCCGCTTATTTAAATATTATAATAACACTTTAATAGATCATGTGAGAATTCCATCCATTGAACACGTGATCAAAGAGTTTTAGGACAAGTAATGGTACTTGAAAGGCCAATATTTGTCTAGAAAAGACATAAATAAAATAAAATAAAATATATAAAAGATTAGTTACTATTTAAACATTATAATAACACTTTAATAGTTCATATGAGGGTCCCCATACATTGAAAACATGATCAAAAGAGTTTTAGGACAAGTAATGGTACTTAAAGGGCCAACATTTGTCTAAAAAAGCCACAAATTAAAAAAATAAAATAAATAAAAAGGCTTGATACCATTTAAACATTATAATAACACTTTAATACACCATATGAGAGTCTCCATCCATTAGAAAAATCCAAAGAGTTTAAGCACAAGTAATGATTGTCCTTCGAACAACGTTGTGCTTTGAGAACAATAACTTGTTGTCAGACTAATTGGATAGTAGTGTTATGATTACCCTTACTTGTCCTAAAACTCTTTTTATCATGTGTTAAATGGATGATGACTCTCATATGATGTATTAAAGTGTTATTATAATGTTTAAATAGTATCACGTCTTTTTATTTATTTTATTTTATTTATTTATGACTTTTTTAGACAAATATTGGCCTTTTAAGTACCATTACTTGTCCTAAAACTCTTTTTATCACATGTTCAATGGGTGGGGACTCTCATATGATGTACTAAAGTGTTATTAAAACATTTAAATAGTGGTATGTCTTTTTATTTTATTTATTTATGGTTTTTTAAGACATGCATTGGTCTTTTAAGTATCATTACGTGTCCTAAAACTCTTTTGATCATGTTTTCAATGGATGGGGGCTCTCATATGATGTATTAAAGTGTTAAATAGTGGTATTCCCTTTTATTTTTTTTATTTATGGCTTTTTAGACAAATATTATCCTCGGTCTATATATAACATGTGAAAAATTATTGACCATGCGTGAAGTCGAGCCTAAATGATAACTGTTATGTCACGACCCAAAATTGAAGGGCCATGACGGGAACTCGGGCCCTACCTGCCAAGCACCACTAAACATGTTTTCATATCATGATCATAAATAAGAGTGAACCTCGGGGTCACCAGATGAAAATCTGCTAAATAATATGAGAAATATGATGAAAAAGGATTGAGCCCAGGAAGACATACTATACAACTATGCTGGACAAAAACTGTGCAAGCCGACAAGGCCATCGTGGAATATTATACAATAAAAATATAGGTCGAGAGGGCCATACTGTCACGCCCCGAACCATGGCCTGGGCGAAACACGGCATTCGGTGCCATACTGCATGTGACCGAGCGAACCACATGGCTTGCTGATTCACCATGAGGCATACATGAGCAAAAATATAGCATGAACGTGATGAGCTTTTATAAACATGAGATGTCATAATAATTTAATGAAATACTTGTTTAAATCATGAATGCGGAAATAACATGGAAGTTGAACCAAAAGATGGCTAAACACCTCGCATGTCTAACATAACTAAACCGACTAGTCTATGAAACCTCTAATCGTGAATCTTGACCGGAAAACGTACTTGTCGGGACAAGGCCCCCCTCTGCATACCTTTAAATGCATGACTAGTAAAATAAAGATAACTCGACTAAACCCCGAATGAGACGGGGCTCACCAACGAGCCGATACGAGCAAATCCTACGAGCGTACGCGGCACCATAAATAAGTACAAATCGTGAAATGCATGCCCCCTAGTAATAAAAGGGGACGTCAAGACATTGAATGTACTAGTACGTAAAAGCAACCGAATGAAATAATATGGGACATGAAATAACATGATAAGAATCGAAATCGAAAACCTCGGATACGAATACGAGTACGAGTACGAGTACGGGTATCGTTACATCCCGTATTTTGTACCCTCGGGTGAGTCAAGGCAAGTGACACAAGTCGCGTATGGAAAATTGTAAAGTTGGAATAATAAGAAAGGCCAGGGGTAAAAAGGTAAATTTGCAAAATGACTCATGGAAATAGGGAGAAAGGCTAGGGGCAAATTTGGAACCAAAGGAAATATTTTTCATGAAAAAGAAGAGATTTGCTAGAAATTTCAAGAAAGGCCACTTGGCCATGGGTCCCACTTGCTATATGTGGCCAAATGTTTTCAAGCCAAACAAGGGACAATTTGTTCAATTTTAATTGGAAGGAACTAAGTATATATAGAGGTGGAAAGATGATTTATTCATCTAAATTTCCTAGAGTTTTCAAGAAACAAGAAAGCAAGAAAAGAGAGGAGAAACAAAAGGCCATTCGGCCAAAGAAAAAAAAATTGAAGGTCAAGAATTGATTTCCAAAAATTATTTTCTCTAGTTTCCCTACTAATTGGAACGCCCCATCAAAGTAGAGTGGTTGTTGAAGCAAGAAAACACATATTCATAGGAGTTTGCAAATTCTAGCCAAGTGAGGAGTAAAGGAAAAAAGGTAAGAATTCATTCTTCTTTATGTGTTATGGATATGTGTGGATGTTGTAGTGCATGAAAATAAATGAAATTCATGAAGGACATGAATATGGGGCATGGCCGAATATTTA
>NC_081352.1:29218684-29289647 GCF_029784015.1 Lycium ferocissimum | reverse complement strand
TCCGCCGAAGGCACCCCTCGATTATCCCTTTTATCTCGTTATATGATCCTTGGTCCCACGTATGTTGTTATTGTTCATATGTTACATGCTTCTTGTATTATTTCCATGGCTTACATACTCGGTACACGCATAAATGTGACCCACACTTTTTCTTCGTGCGTCTCGTGCCACGCGAATTCGACGGGTTGACGGGATTGACCCCTAGGAGCTTTTTGTTGTACATCGAGAGGCGCTCCGAGTTGTTTCGGAGCTTCTATTTTGGGTACTACTTTATGTATATATTTGGACACGGCAAGTCGATTTACTTGTAATTATATGTATCGTGTTTAGAGGCTCGTAGACAGATATGTACAGGTAGATGTTTCACAGCCTAGTTGTCTTTGTCACCATATGATGTGTCAGTACAGTTGATATTACTACTCGTCTACATGTATGCTATTATCGACGATGTTGTTAAGGAAAAAAAAAATGTCAGTGTTCATACGGCCCACTTAGTAATAAGAACAAGACATATGATAGGGGTGCTCGGTACAAGTATCGGGTGCTTAAATCGCGGCCACAGTTTGGGTCGTGACAGGTACATATATATATATATATATAACATAATTAGGGTGCTCGTCGCGGCCCCTAATTATCATGTTTTACTTATGTTATATATATATATATATATATATATATAACATAAGTAAAACATGATAATTAGGGAGAGCATTTCATAAACCGACCGTATGATATCACCACGTGGGTACGTGGGTACAGTACCTCGCCGGACCGGTAGAGCCCCCATACCTTACCCGGGGTATGAGGTGGTAACGTGCACAGATGGATCCGTTCGGTGTAAAATTAAGGTATCGTCCTAGCGGGCGGAGCAATCCTTGTCCTACGGTGGCTACGTAGTTTCGGGCTATCTGAGCCTTCCGGTAATTCGTGCAACTCCCAAAAACATGAACATAATATAGTTGGATAAGAAGCCCATGATTTTCGTGAATTAACTTGTACTTGTCCTGTAATCATGATTTCACGAAATAACTTGTAAACATGGTTTCATGAAATAACTTGTAAACATGGTTTCATGAAATAACTTGTATTTAGCATGTATGTATCTTGTATCATAGCAGGAAAATAATTATATAATAAAGTTGCATGAAAGCTTGTAGACATGTAGGATATTCATGAAATAATCATTCTTAGTTAAAAACATGCATGCAAGAACCCATGGAACACAAGATATGGGTTTTCATGGATTACGAACGGATTCTCAATAATCATAAAGAAATATTAAGAACTCAATGATGGAATTATAACAATTCATACATAATATAATCATGGACATGGACCTAGGGTTATCATGAGCATGGTATGGAAACCCTAGTTTTAGTAGAGAATCATAATTTATGAATTATGAGGCGTGGGGAAGAAACAATGATGTTCCCACACGTAGATAGTAACTACATACCTTAGTCGCTCCAAAACTCGAATTAAAGACTTGAGCTTTGAAGAGGATTTCCAAAATCTTGAATTCTTGAACCTTGAGATGGTTTCTTGAAAACCTAGTTTTAGGAATGATGATTTCTTGTTTAGATTACAAGGATATGTATTAGAATTGACTTGGAATAATTAGAGTAGGCTTACCTTGGTGTTCTTGAGGTTTGGGACTTGTTCTCTATGGATTTAGGGTGATTTTTCGTGAATGGGGTGTTAGGGAAATAAACCCCAACTTAAATATAACTTAAAACGCGAAATCTGAATTTTGACCCGAAACCCGACCTTTTGCGCGATGGGACCGCGATGCACGGGCATCGTGTGACATTCTGCAGGTAAATACTCAGATTGCGAGATCGGCCCACGATGCGGAGCCATCACACGCGGCAGCACGCGCCCGCACGCGCCCACACGCGCGACACGTATCGGTTCTACACAGTGTTCGGTAAAATAGGCATAACTTCTTGTACATAGCTCTGTTCAAGGCCCATAATATACCGTTGGAAAGATATTTCAAAGGGATATAACTTTCATGTTTTAAGTTTCCTCAAATTCCAGAAACAGATTTTCACGGGGTCGGCGGAAGGCGGACGTATCAAAACTTAGCCGATTCTATAGACTTTTAAACGCCTTACTATTAGCCATATTGAGACGATCATATCTCCTTGCTCCGATCTCTGATTGGCCTGTTCCTTATATCGTTAGGAATCTATTTTTACGTACTACAACTTTCATTGAGGGTACTTTCCCAAATTCCCAACTAATTAAAGAGTTATCACGCCCCGTGGGCTATCAACCATTTTCGCAAAAACGTTCAAACCTTGATTTTTCCGCTAAACTGTCAATGATATGAGTCTAACCTTAGTTCTAAGATACGGGGTGTAACACATACAAAGTCTAACTATACCATGACTGTCTACAAGCCTTCTTGGAGTATATGACGTAACAAGGTCGGGACAGGGCCCCGCCGTACCCATATGCATATCAAAAATATCGTACCAAGACTAGACTGCAACTCTGGAACAAGAGGAGTGCTCCAATATCAGCTGAACAGCAACCTATAGGGGCAGATCATCAATCTGTCTACATGAACCTGCAGGCATGAAACGCAACACCCCCAGAAAAAGGGACGTCAGTAAGGACAAAGTACTGAATATGAAAGGCATGAAAATAATATGAAAGAGACATAAAAGTACATAGGATAAAATGAATACAACTCAGATGTACTGGCGCATTGGGGCCTAATGATATACATAAATACTGTGCATGCATGCGTAAGGGTCATACATATATATGCGTATATAACACCTGTCAAGCCTCTGTGGGCATCCCATCGTATCATATCGGGCTCTGTAGGCATCATCATGTGACCAGCTAATCAGGTGGTGGTGCGCATATAATGCCATCACCTTCCCCATACCCCATACATATATATAATACATAATATACGCGTATATAACGCCTGAGGGGTCATAGATCTGTACGTGTGTGTGTGTGTGTGTTTATATATATATTATATATATAATGCAATGCATGACTATGATACGAGTGATACGAGTACATTCTGAGTCTGTCAGAGTGAAGTAAGGTCGTTATACCTCCGAACATTTGTATGTGACAGCATTTTCATCAACAAATGACTCTATGAATCATACTAAATCTGGAAGTAGAAAAAAAAACTTACTGAAATCAACATTACTAGATCATGAATCAACATGGAACATCCCTGCTACTAAGAATAGAATCATTATGGAGTAGCGTTATATTTTCGTTTTGTTCATAAGAATCATGCTAAAAGAAGGAAAGTTAGTCTTAACATAATTCAAGTCGTCCAAGCAATCCAACAATGAGCTTATCACAACTAGAGCGCCGATCCTATAACAAAGGAATACATATACAACTTAGATGGCGCTAGCATATCACGTATATCAATGATAACTCGATTCTAAAGTGAAACAGGTAGCATTCCCCTACTTCTTAATCATCACCACAAATCCTATAACCACAATCAACACAACAACTCATATGATCTTCTTTAAACTCATATCGTCAACATTTAAAGATACAATTGAGCAGCCCAATATACACTTGTATACAACAGTTATACCCTTTCTTCTTCCAAATACACCAAGTATAACAACCTCAACACATTCTCAACATCAACTATTATCCCCACAGCAAGGTTTTTGCTCAAAACACACTAACAGTCATGGCCCAAGTTAGATTACAACTCAAAATAGCATCAAGTTCATGTTTGAACCTTTCCTCCAATTTTTCTCTCTCTAACCCTAGCATAACTATCACATAAACTCATAAACATGGAAATACGATGAAATCTTAGCTCAAGAGCTCAAGGACACTTCAATTCCAAGATTACTTCACCTTGAAGTATCCTCTAAAGCTTCTACAAGAAGGAGAAACAAGCTTCAACAATATTTTGAAAACGCTGAGCACTTGATTCTCACTTTGATCTTTGATTTTTACTTGGGGAGTGATTGAATATGATGGGAGAGGGTTTCTAGGGCTTATATGAACTTAGGTTTGAGTTAAAATGACTTAATAATGAGGAGAGGTCGTAATATAAACAACCAGCAAAACCAACCGACAAGGAAATACGGTCCGTACATACTGGCCGTATAAAAATATACTGGCCGTATAATTATATACGGACCGTATATATGGTCAGTATTTCTCAACCTCAAATTCAGCCTTCTCTGTTAAATTTTAACTCCTTAAATACGGTCAGTATCTCAAGCTACGGTCTGTATCCCAACAATATGGTCCGTATAAAACAACTTCAGAACGGAACTTTGTCGAAATGTACTCTCTTTGATTCACTTATTCTCTAATCCTTCCATAACTTACCAAACATGAACTTAAATATCACGACCCAAGTTACGAGCAGCGCGAGCACCTCTTTTGTATTATTACCTAGTAGGCGAACCCTTACCAACCAACCCAATATTCAAACACATTTTTATTACCAGTAATATAATTAATTATCACAATTTAAAATAAAGGTTCATAATGACTCTATTATCAATACAAGAAAACTGAATGGTTCTCGGGTTCTAGTCTAGACAGGTACAAGAGCTCCTATTACACAAGAATAAAACTAAAATAAATGACACAGCCTCTGCCTGGAATGAGATGAGCAAGGCTGTAGGAAGATGTCCGGTAATTCACTAAGAGAAACTTCAAGTAATAACCTGCAACACATCTACACCCAAAAAAGATGTAGCAAGAGTAGCATCAGTACACCACACGTACTGGTAGGCATCATAGGTCGACTAAGATTAGTTCACGCAACACACTATAAAATCAACAAGATAAACAGATAAGTCAACGTACACCCTCAAGACCCCCAATATAGACAACTACACTAGTACAAACTCACCTCTCTAACTCCTGGTTATTCTGGTTCCCTTATTCCCACAATAACACCAACTACCGACTAGTCAAAGTGTAGTTCTACTTCGTATTTTGTTTAGGTCCAAATAATTAGTCTTTATCTCATCAATTCCACTAATGTCTATCCTCTGATTATTAGCCCTAGGGTTTTCTATTGGGTTCACTCGCTAGAGTATGATGCATCCACATAAACGTACTCAACACATTTTCACCAAACACTATGGCTCTCTAAATCCATTAGATTTAACACAGAAATTCTAGAATCCGGTAATTCATTCTTACGCCAACACCTGCATGCATAATCAGAACTCTTTAGACAGTTCAACACAATTATAGGAGATGTATAATGCAATTATAGTAGAATGACAGCATGTAAGCATGAGGATATGAAGGTATGTAATGCAATGCAATGACCCAATACCTGTTGTACATATATGCTAATTGGTGTCTTTACCCAATAGTCATGACCTGCAGGGGACCCATGATAGTACAACTGTTATTTACTCAGACTTTTCGCTTCATGCAGTGTTTAATAAATACAAGCAAATATATGCAACGATGCTAATGAATAAAATCGATATCATGGAATATGCCCTTGACGAGCGCAACACTATTATGCATTAGCTTCAACTCACCCAATGCAACCCTCTTATTGACAAAAATGAACAACCTTACAAATATTGCAAATAACTCAATAATGTATTGCGGAAACTAAAAATACCTCGGAATAATTACGCTGACCTGTGGAGTAACCTTCTTTAATAGCAGCATGTGATCTCTCCCAATCCGTAACACACAGACATCAACAAACCTTAGAACTTAGTATCCATTTATACACTCATTGTTATCCTGGTTACTATATACATACAACTTCCATCAAACTATGAGTATATCCGTCCGAACTCCGTGTCCGAAGACCTAATCACGACTTACTAATCAAAGTCTAACTCAAGTAAACCGTAACCTACCTCGATGACGAGCAGCTATTCGAACTTCCATGAATTATCCAACCTCCTAGCTTTTATCCGAAATCCGTGCGAGATGATAGTTGATGGGGAAGATGTGAAGAATGTTGGAGGAGCCTCTTTTTCTTGGTGTCAAGGGTTTTTCTTAATGTAAAACCTAAAACATTATTTTTCCTACACCATAATTATGTATTTATAGGTTACATACTATTGTTTTTTGAGAAAGATTAAGTAATCGGTTTATGGGTTAATTAGTATTATAACTTATAAGGGTAAACCTGACCCAATAAGAAATCCAATTCCAACATTTTGGGGTCTCGACCCATTCACCATGTAATCACCACTTACTATAATATATTATGTAATCGACGCCATAATAAATCTATAATAGACTATCACTGTGATCTATGTCTGGTCGATGACTCGTTGATGGCTGTAGTCTGTAACTGGCCTTCGAACAGCACCAGATTCAGAACCAAAAAGAGTAGGAATAAAGCTCTTACCAGTTACTAACTGAGGTATTTGAATGGAGAATTGACTCCACAAGAGAATTTGTATTCCCAAAATGAACTCCAATGTCAGAATGAGGCCGGAAGTTTTATCGAAAAAGTGAGCGTTTACAACAATGGTTTTGCCGGAAACGAGATCTGAAAAGTGGACAATCGGGAGCTTTTGGAGGGAAATATTTAGTTTTTTTTTTCTTTTTGGGGTAATTAAAATGTTGGGGGTTGGGGGCCAAAATATATTTTTCAAAACTTTGGGGCTATGGTTGATAGCATGTGGGGCTGACAATGTTGACGTCATAAATGGTGGCCCTGCTCCTAATTTTTTGAAATTTGTGGCTTGTTTCCTAAATAAGTTTAAAGTGGCTTTCTAGCCAACGCTCCCATATTTCAAGCATTCTTTAGTATTCTATATTCTTCTTTAGTTTCATTCCTCTCAAATTTCTAAGTTGGCATTGGCATAAGTTTTACTGGAAGGCAAGTTGAGTAATTGTTGAGTACACACTTCAACAATTTGTAGTAATTGTCAATTTAATTACAGCTTAAATATGTACTGCTTGCAACTTAATTACGAGTTAGAGTAATTAAACAAGCATGCAACTTGAGTACATTGTTTGACTTGATTACAACTTGGGGGAAATCGACTTGTTACTTGATTATAACTTGAAGTAAACGATTGACTTGTAATATGATCACAATTGGAGTGATTTGAGTTACAACATTAAAATATCTCAATATAAATACTAGTTTAGAAGACTTACTAGTGTTTTATTGCAGAGGTGTATCGATAGCAATGACAACTTGCGGAGGTGGATCGATAGCAACAACAACTTGAATCACCGATAATCGAAAATTCTCACGATGCGCATAAGTAGTAACCCAAGCCGTCATTTTTCACACAAAAAGTTAGAAAAACATTATTTTTCCTACACCATAATTATGTATTTATAGGTTACATACTATTGTTTTTTGAGAAAGACTAAGTAATCGGTTTATGGGTTAATTAGTATTATAACTTATAAGGGTAAACCTGACCCAATAATATTTTCCAACACAACCATAATTATGAATTTGATTGAGTTAACTTGAAACTTGATTATGAAACACTTCAAACGCAGCAGCAACTACCAACAAATATGTCAAAAATCTAAGAGGTGTCATGTTTTTGCCTAGTAGAAACTCGTCAAGAAAAAAATAAAATAAAATAATGACTATCTTTTGTGAAAGGACTAATCATCTTTGCAATCTTCAAATAGTCACCGAAAGCTCAGTCCTTGAAGAAAGCCCAAAACTCTTTCCACTTCTTGAAATTGGAAAACTTGGGCCTTTACTCAAGGCCACGTATGATTTGGAAAATTTCACAAACGATCATTTTTAGCCGATGTAATTGAAAAAATATTGTCTTGGAGTTTCAAAATTCACAAAGAAAACACTAAGATAATAATCTGGAGTTTTACTGGTAGAATTTGAAACTACCGAGACCATACTATTTTTTAAAGATAGAGTCGAAAAGTGATCCATAAACGCTATTCTATCAAATAGTCACTTCATCCTCTATGTTTTTTTTTTTATCAATTTGTGGACTGGTTATCAACAATCAGCTGAGTAAAGTTGTCATATTTTGTTAGATTAAGCAATAAAATTTGCGGAATTTGTTGATAATCCAATAGGTTTGTAAACTATGTGTCTAGGTTGACTGATTCGTTGTTGCGCTTGGATCAAATATATTTTAGGGAAAAAGACATTAAGAGCCCCCAGCCCAAAAAAAAAAAAAGGCCTGAAAAAGGCACCATTTTGGGCCTAATACCGCGAGGTGGCCCTTCGGCCCAAATTAATACCAAGCGCTAGCCGCCAGCCCATTACTTAAAAAAAAAAAAAAAATTGACCTTTTGTAGTGATTTTAGTCGTCACTAAACGTTCGCTGCAACAAAAAAAAAAAAAAAAAAAGGACTATGATACACTTTATATACAAGAATGATACAGTTTGTATACATATGCTGGAATTATGTATACACTTTCTATACAAGAATGATATAGTTTATATAATTTATATGTATGATACACTTTCTATACAAGAATGATACAATTTATACATAAATTATACAACAATGATACATTTTCTATACTTATGTATGGGATATGTATAATATGTGAATCAAGTGTATAATCAATGTACAATGTACATACTAATGTATAATATATGTATGATTAGTGAGTACACGTTAATGATACATTTATTATACACAAATTACACAACAATGATACAAACCTATGATACATTTTCTATACATATACGGTAGGGATACATATTCTATACATCAATGATATTTTTTATAGGTATGATACATTTTTTATACCTATGATACATTTTCGATACATCTTCTATAAGTATGATACATTTTCTTTACACACCCTGTAGGGATACATATTTTATACATTAATATTTACAGTTTATATACGTATGATACATTTTCTATACATATACAATAGTGATACAAATTCTGTACAACAATGATACAATTTCTATACACATACTGTAGGATACATATTATATAAAATAATATTACACTTTATATATGTATGATACATTTTCTATAGATATACAATAGTGATACATATTCTATACTACGACGATACAATTCTATACATATGCTAGAAAAAATCTAAAAATTGTCATTGACAAAAAAGGAAAAACCTGTGAAAGTTAATTAAACGCCATACAAAATGGGACAAAGATATTATTGTAAAATTATAATTTAGCACTTGGTTAAAAGTAAAGAAAGGTGAAGCAAAAATAATACATTAATATTTTAATAGGTTCAACGATTTTTTGAGTTAAACAAAATAATATTATATTATGCATGAATACAAAATTAGAAGAACTAGCTAAAACAAATATTTCAAAAGTAATTCCTAGCGTGAAAGAGAATTGAGTTGCAATATGATTGCTATTGTTTCATTTTCTTCCATAGAAAAATTGCCAATGGAGTTCTAACTTAATGTTATAACACAAAAAAAAAAAAAAAAAAAAAAAAACAATTTTCTATTAAATAGTTGTGCCAAATCAATATCCAATATTTTAGGTTGATATGAAGGGTCAACTACGTATATATACATCTTAAGGAGAAATATTTACGAAACGTGACGATAGTTTTATATTTACAAACATAATATTACAAACCCTATACAAAACATGCTTTTTAAAAAATATTTTTTTAAAAAAATTAAAAAAATTATTTTTTTATTTTATAAAAAAATATTTTTTAAATATTTTTTCGCTCAAAAATTGATGTATGAAAGTTGTATGAAATGTGTAAATCTCGCTCAAGACTTAGAATTTCATTCACATTTTTCATATATAAAGTTCGTATTAGGTTTATGAAAAATTAATACAACTACAACAACATTATAACAACTTTCATACAATATTCAAGGCTTAAAGTTTTCACTTACAATTTTGTGTATGAAAATTATATTAAAAATTTCGCTCACACATATACATTTTCATACATGTTTCATAAACAAAAAATTGAGGTAATTTTTTAAGCCTTTGAGCAAAAAAAAAAAAATTATGTTTTGTAATATATCATTATGAAAATCCGTCATGTTTCGTAATATATCATTATGTTTTGTAAATAAGAAAAATTATCACACGTTTCGTAAATATATCCTTAATACGTATATATATATATATATATATATATATAGTTTTCCCTTTCGGAAATGGGCACAAATGGCGACCTGTTGGATTTAGTTTGGGGCTAACAAATGGGCTTACAACATTATTGGGGCCATCGGATTATGTCTTTGGGAAAAAAACATAACTAGGCAATAGTTAAAAAATAATTTCACGATGGTAGCAGCATTAGTTAGTTTTCATTTCATAGCAAGTAAATATTAACTTCTCAAAAAGAATCCCTAGAATTAAGCATGAGGATTAGTCCCAAAAGAAACTGTTCCTATTTTTTGGACAAATTATTTATCTTTCATAACTAAAACAATCACTCAATATTTTTTCGTTCTTTCCTTTCCTAAGATGTATTTTGCATATAAAATAAAATTGCCCAACCTTTATGTATATATCTAATAAAATAAAACTGCCCAGTATTTGTGTATATATATATATATATACGTAACATATATTACAAAATATTCTTGGTATTTTTGTAAAAATATATTTATACCATAAATATATATGATATTTTCACAAGAAATAGATTTATACCATAAATATACATGGTATTTTTTCAACTGAAAAGTATTTTTTCATGTAACATATTTATCTCATAAATTTGCATAGTATTTTCAGTATAATAAAGATATAAATATATGTAACATATATATATATATATATATATAGTATAATAAAGATATACCTAGTATAATAAAGATATAGATGGTATAATAATATATTATATTTGAAATAAATTAAAGTTATATTTTTTTAAAAAAAAAATTCCAATATTTTATGTGTGTATGTCTAATTATAATTACAGTATAATAAAGATATACATGGTATAATATATATAACCAAACTGAAAACATGGATAACTAGTTGTAAACAAATTTCTTAATTACTGGAAAGGAATATGTACATATTAATTAGAATGTAAACTAATTTCTTAGTTAGTTAGAAAAATGATGATGAAAGAGAAATGATATGTATTAATTAGGATGTAACTTAATTCCTTAGTTACTAAGATGACGAGAGATTAGGAACAGATTTATAAGGATTGAAACAAATCCCTTGATTTATGGAAATTCTATCACAATACGTATGGCTAGCAATATATATGAAGCTGCTATTTTTGAAAGAAAAAATAAGTAATGTGACTTTTGAAAATATTTATAAAATACTTACTCAGGACGTAAATTTCTCTATGTCTTTTCCCTATATTTTACATTTGGAAGTTTGGAAGAAATACGAGGCTCCCCTCAATAAGTTGAGGACAATTTTAAAAAAATAGTCCAAATCTAAGGAACTGGCTTTGAACATTCTTGTCTAAAGTGCCAAAATTCTCTCTCCAAAAACCATGAAAGGCTATATGGAACATTCTTGGCCGGTCTAGCATAGCATACATACAAGTAACTTTTAGGGCAATTCGCGAGTGCCCTTCTTTTGGGGTGGTCTTTAAATTTTCTTTTTCATGTTGCGGTCTTTAAATTTTGCCTCGTCATTTGTGGTCTTTAAGTTTTGCCTTTAGCTTGGATACGAGGTTTTGGGTTCGAACCCCGCTCAAGCATAAAATAAAAAATAATTTCGCGAGCGAATTTAGGAGGAGTGTACGCCTCCTAAGATAACTTCCTTGGAAAAACTAAAGTTATCTTGAGGGGGGCATAACTTTTTCCTCAAGACATAGTTTAGTTATGCCTTATGGAGTAAAACTTTCCTTAAGGAACTATGCCTTATGGGAGCGGAGACTTTTAATTAGAGCATAACCAAAAGTATGCCTTAACTAAAAGTGTGCCTTGAAAAGTTTAAAAAAAAAAAAAATGTCTCAAGGCAAAGTGCTGCCCCCTCAAGATAACCCCGTAAGGAAAAAACTAAAGTTATGCGGAGGGGCATAACTTTTCCGTACGAGGCATAATTTAGTTTTGCCTTATGGGGCAAAACTTTTTCCTGGCGACCATGCCCACGGGGTAGGCTTTTAATTAAGGTATAACCAAAAGTATGCCTTAACTAAAAGTGTGCCTTGAAAAGTTTAAAAAAAAAATGTCTCGAGGCAAGTACGCATCTCCGCATAACTTCCTTAAGGAAAACCAAGTATGCTTTATGGGCATAACTTTGCTCAAGGCATAATTTAGTTTTGCCTTATGGGGCAAAACTTTCATGGCTTAATTATGCCTTATGGGGCAGACTTTTAATTAAGGTGATACCAAAGTATGTCTTAACTAAAAGTGTGCCTTGAAAAGTTTAAAAAAAAAAAAATGTCTCGAGGCAAAGTACGCCCCCGCATAACTTCCTTATGGAGAAAACTAAAGTTATCCTAGGAGGGGGGGGCATAACTTTTCCTCAAGGCATAATTTAGTTTTGCCTTATGGGGCAAAATTTTTCCTTAAGAACCATGCCTTATGGGGCATACTTTTAATTAAGATAACCAAAAGTATGCCTTAACTAAAAGTGTGCCTTGAAAAAGTTTAAAAAAAAAAAAAAAAAATGTCTCAAAGGCAAAGTACGCCCCCCTACGCATAACTTTGGTTTTTTCCTTAAGGATTGTATCTTTAGTCCTAAGATACACTTCTCCCAAATACTCGTCTTGCAAAAAATTATTTTTATTTTATGCCCGAGCGGGGGTTCGAACCCGGAGCCTCGGGTATCAGCTGAAAGGCAAAACTTAAAGAACACAAATATGAGGGTAAAATTTAAGACCACCCCCTAAAAGAAGGGCAATCCGTGCAAAAATATGTAACTTTTATAAGGCCCAAAGTCATAGATGGACCCACCAGACGTTCGATTTTCCATTTAGACTCCCCGAGGCGAAACGTTGACCATCCCCGAACACTCGAACATAAGATAAAGCAGGCCATTTGACCTCGTGCCATGGCGCTGCAACGTTCCTACGCTATTTTAAAACAGAACGCGAGAGACCAATTTTTTTTCTTTTTTTGAATTTTTAATCATTAAAAATTAATTTTAACAAAACTCTATTTTTAAATCTATTTAAATAATTAAAATTAAAAACCCAACCCATCCTCTCCGATAGCCCACTTTCACCGCTGCCACTGCCGCTGCTTCTCCCCTCCCTCCGCCCTCCATCGCCGTTTTCTTTTTTTAAATTTTTAATCATTAAAAATTAATTTTAACAAAAAACGCTATTTAAATAGATTTTGAAGCAACAAGGCGGCGGGGCGATGGCGGTGGTGGCGGCGGTGAAGTGGGCTATCGGAGAGGATGGGTTGGGTTTTTCAATTTTTTTTTAATTATTTAAATAGATTTTAAAATAGAGTTTTTGTTAAAATTAATTTTTTTAATGATTAAAAATTTTTAAAAAATAAAGCGGCGGCGGAGGAGCGCGGCGAGCGATGGCGGCGGTGGCGGGGTGGGCTATCGGAGAGGATGGGTTGGGTTTTTCAATTTTTTTAATTATTTAAATAGATTTTAAAATAGAGTTTTTGTTAAAATTAATTATTTTTGTTGACATGGCTTATTTTAAAAAAAAAAAAAACGGTAACATGACATGGCTCCATGTCACTGTCTATTTCCATGTCCATGACAGTGAGCTTCACGCGCGTGTGCCGGGTAAGACGAGGGTTCAAAATGACACATTTTATCTTATGTTCGGGGTTCGGATGAGTTGACGATTTGATTGGGGGTCACAGATGGAAAATCGCCAGTGTCGTGTCAATTTTATGACTTTGGCCCTTTTATAATTTACTTGTCCCATTAATAAAAATCTCTGCCACATAAAAGTTATTAAGGTGGAAACACTTCCTAGTCCCTACTAGAGATTTATTTAATCCCAATGTTTTGTTTATACTTCATGAAATGTGGTGGAATAGATAAGATTTTTTTATGATTTCACAATTATGGTTACACTTTCCAACTTAAACAATGAACACCCTAGCCAAGTGGAGTTGCTTTCTTTACTATTGGGTAAATACTTATTGATATTCTCGCACATGATGTTTACACAAAATGTACTACTCCCTCCATTTCATATTAGTTGCAACATTACTAAAAATTATTTGTTATTCTACAAAATCAAGATGAATTAATTATTTTTATCCGATTTTACCATTAATATTAAATGTCCCTGAAAATAATCAATATTGATTATATTGCATTTTATTGAGAGAAATAAGGGTGAAGTAGTAAAAATAGACTTTTTATTATGTACTTAAGGAATGTGCAGGAAAACTTAACAATTAATATGGGACAAAGGGAGCAATTTATCATAATTAAAGTATAAATTAATTACTAATTTAGAGAAAAAAATGCATATAAAATATACTACTACGCATTTATTGCATTCTAATGTAGATAGGGCAATTTGCACGATTGGCCTTCGTTGGGGGTGGTCTTTAATTTTTACTCCCCAAATTATTGGTCTTTAATTTATGTCTTTTGCCAATAATACCCCGAGGTTTTGGGTTCAAACCCTGGCTTAGGCCTCATTTGTTTGCACTTAATGGAGGTCTGAATCTTAATCATTCGGATTGTACTATTAAGTGCATTAGGTCGAATTTTAATTATTCGGATTCGACATTAAGTGCATTTGTTTTGTATCCTTATAAAACCTTAATGGATACGAATAGATACGAACAAATCGAGATCCATAAAAGAGTCTTATTCCATTGCATCATATACACGCTATTAACAAAATATTGGTTAGGAGATTAAGTAGAGAGGGCCATAAATAAGGAGGAAAAGTTTAATCCTTTATTATGACTACATAAATGCTATTGAACGTGCTTATGGAGTTAAAAAGCAAGGTTCCGATATTGGATAAGATGCCTCCATATTAATGATGTCCGGACATGTTGTTGTTGCATGTTTTGAAGTTCATAATTTTATCGGAGGGAGCGTATAAATGATACAATCAATATGATTCACCTCGGTTAATATTTGACGAGGAAGAAGAAGGAGAACGGAGAAGAAGTGTTGGATGAAACAATGGACCTACTGGACGGTACCAAGATTCCTGTATAATGCACAATATGCGTGAACAACTTGCACTTCAACTAATGCAAAGAAAGAGAAATACTCTGAGAGTTTCATATTTTCATTATTTGAAATACTTAGTGTTTGAACCTTAGAATTTGATCGATGTAGTTAATTATTTGAATTATCTTATACTTGAGCGTTTGAAATGGAACGAGATTATGTTTAGCTAAATGATTTTTTTTGCTAACAAATTAACGTTGCATTCTGGAAAAAAAAAAATCATGTTACCTTGTTACAGTAGTATTTTTTTTATGTTGATATATAAATTTTAGTTTGCATTTCAGATAATTTAATTTTTTTATCAAATATAATATTCAAATATTATTTTCTATCAACAATATAAATTTATTATGCTGAAATGAGATTTTTATAATTTTTTTTTGATATAGTATAATTTCACATGCACATTCAGCTATTGAAAACAAACAGTCTTAATTATTCAGTGTTCAAATCTAAAGACCACATCTTAATTTTCAGATGTGCATTCAGATCCAGATATCTGAATCTTAATACACATCTTAATATTCAGAGGTGTATTCAGATTTAGACGTCTTAATCTTATTGGAAACAAATGAGGCCTTAGTCATAAAAATAAAAAAAATCACAAGGCAAGACTTTGCCTTAAGACATAACTAAAAGTCTGCATAAATGACTTTCTGTATAAAAACTTTTAAGTTATGCTTAGAAAAGCTCTCTGCACTTACGCTGCAGACTGCGCTTTAAAGCATAACTAAGTTTGAAAGTGAGGAGACGACAACAGATCTTGTCTTACAAGCGTTATGCTTTTTTAGAAATGATAGGTAGGCTATAAAAAACGCTAGTACATTTTTTTTTTTTTTTTACTGAGCGGGAATGTAGGTAAACTATTATGTTACACATTCTTTCCTTGCCGGCCTGGCCCAACTTATAAATGCGAATATGAATAAAACTTTATGTAAAGCATTAAAATAAAAATAAAAAAATTGACCACTCTTTCTATTTTGGTGTCTTCTTCACAGCCAAGAAGAACAAACTTACTGCTACAATGGAAGAAAACCAAAACAAAAACAAATCTCTCCTCCATTACTGGGGAAACACTTCAGAACAAGATTACTATAATCTCCAAAACATTAAATCCACCAATTCCTTTTTCACTTCACCAAGAAACTTAAAACTTTTCACTAAATCATGGCTACCCCTTGATAAAACCCCTCCACGTGGCATCATTTTAATGGTCCATGGTTATGGAAATGACATCAGTTGGACATTTCAAGAAACCCCAATTCACTTAGCTAAAAATGGATTTGCATGTTTTGCCCTTGATATTGAAGGACATGGTCAATCACAAGGTTTAAAAGCTTATGTACCTAATATTGACTATGTTATTAAGGATTTGTTGTCTTTTTTTGATTTTATTATGACCCAAAATCAAGAATTTCAAGATTTGCCTAAATTTTTATATGGTGAGTCAATGGGTGGTGCTATTTGTGTTTTGATTCATTTAAAAAGGCCTAATATGTTTAAAGGTGGGATTTTTATAGCACCCATGTGTAAAATTTCTGATAAAGTTAAACCAAGATGGCCAATTCCTCAATTTTTGACTATTCTTGCAAAGCTTGCACCTACTTTGGCTATTGTACCAACTGCTGATTTGTTGGACAAATCTGTAAAAGTTCCAGAAAAAAGGGTTATTGGTGGAATGAATCCTAATAGGTATGTTGGAAAACCAAGATTAGGTACTGTTGTTGAACTTTTAAGGGTTACAGATTATGTTAGTAGTAGGCTATGTGATGTAAATTTGCCATTTTTAGTGTTACATGGAAGTGCTGATGTTGTTACTGATCCAGAAGTGAGTAGGGAATTGTATGAATTGGCTAAGAGTAAAGACAAGACTTTGAAGATTTATGAGGGTATGATGCATTCTTTGTTGTTTGGAGAAACTGATGAAAATGTTGAGATTGTTCGTAGCGATATATTGGCTTGGTTGAATGAGAGGTGCTGAGAAAATGTTTACTTTGATTCAGAGACGGATCCAGAATTTCGATTTTATAGGTTCTGAATAAATTATTTATATATATGCAGCTGATTCGTTAATGGAAATGAGTTTTGGCCAAAGCTAATGATGTGGATTTTATTCATATCTAGTTTATATTGATCACATTTCTAGTTAATTAGTGTGTGCCATATTTGTTAAAGATGCAAACTTTAGAAGTTTATCTGTAAGAATGATGTGCAAAGATATCAAGATTGCATTCGTTTAGCAGAATTACAAAAAGGCAGACAGGTGCACGAATCATTCTACATTTGCTTATGAATGGATGTCTTACAACTTTGTTGAATCATATTGTTCTTTGTTGAATCATATTGTTGTCTGGAGAGACTGATGAAAATGTTGAGATTGTTCGTAGTGACATATAGGAATGGTTGGATGATAGATGCTGAGCAGGGGCTGAGCTAGAGGGATGGAAGGCGTTCATATGAACCCGTTGCTGGAAAACTACACTATATATACAAGGTTAAAAGTTTTTTTTTTTAGGTATATATAGTAGTTGATGAATTCCTTGGTATAAATCCTGTTTCCGCCACTCGTGCTGAGAAGTTTGTAATTTGGATTCTATTCATATTAATCCCATTCAAAGTTCATTAGTGTGTACCATATTTGTTAAAGATACAAACTTTAGAAGTTCTCTCTCTAAGAATGATGTGGATTGGATTATCTGTATTTGGGAGACTTTCTTGGCAAAGCTTTCCATTTAGACCAATCAAGATTGCACATTTTCTTATGAATGAATTATTTGGATGAATCATATTGCTGCATGATTATGGAAAGCATGTTGTTTATGCTTAGGTGATTTCTTTTTATTTGTCTACGCTTTAGTGGTCAAAGTTATACTGTAGTTGTGCGGGTGATAGCATGTACGCAAGAGAATCATGATTTCTTTCTATTTGCCTAAGCTTTGGTGGGCAAAGCTTTCCGATACCCGTGTTGGTGGAATATAACATATGCTCGAGAGACATGCGGATGCAACCTGCCATTCTTTATTACATGGGAGTTCTGATGTTGTCACTGATCCAGAAGTGAGCAGGGAATTGCATCAGTGCTAAAAGCACAAACAAGACAATGAAGATTTATGATGGTTAAGATGCATTCCTTGTTGTTTGGAGAGACTGATGAAAGCAGCCCGGTGCACGAAGCATTCTGTGTTTGTTTATGAATGGATGTTTTACAACTTTACCTGGCAAGGTAGGGTAAGGTCTGCGTACACTCTACCCTCCCCATTCGTGTTTGTTTATGAATGGTGGGATTACACCTTGTGGGGGTATGTTGTTGTTGTTGGATGTTTTACTACTTTGTTGAATCATATTGTTGTTTGGAGAGACTGATGAAAATGTTGAGATTGTCCGCAGTGACATATTGACATGGTTGAATGTTGGATGCTGAGCAGGGCGGATCTAAAGGGATGGAAGGGGTTCATATGAAAATTCTGTCCGCCACTCGTGATAAGAAGTTTGTACTTTGGAAGTTTTTTATCTAAGAATGATGTAGGTTGGAATGTTAGATTATTAGTAATTCTGACTTTCTTGGCAAAGCTTTCCAAATAAACCAGACAGCAGAATCAAGATTGCATATTTGCATACGAATGTGTGTTTTACAATATGTTGAAACATGTTGAATGATGCTGGAAAACATATTGTCCATGCTAGATGGTTGGGACCATTTTGGAAAAACAAGCAAAAGAACTAATGCTTACTTTCAATCAACTGCTTTTAGCTGTATAAAAGGTTATTGTGGAAATATGGATTGTGTCATTATGTATAAAACCATCTACATAAATCAAATCCATATTTGTGCTAGAGATACACTACCTCTTCATAGAGTAACAAGACA
This sequence comes from Lycium ferocissimum, assembly GCF_029784015.1. NCBI lineage: Eukaryota > Viridiplantae > Streptophyta > Magnoliopsida > Solanales > Solanaceae > Lycium > Lycium ferocissimum. Next base: position 29,270,753 of record NC_081352.1, on the reverse strand, counting down.
AAAAGGTATTCAATTTATTTCCTTTTTTTCTTTTTTCTTTTTGAGAAGAGGTAACATTTCCTTTATGTGCCTTAATTTTGTGACTCTTATGACTGAAAAATAAGACACTATTTTGAGCACTGGAAAAAACTAGTTTAGAATTTTGGCAAAAAAAGTAGAGGTCCCACCGAGATTTGAACTCGGGTTACTGGATTCAGAGTCCAATGTCCTGACCACTAGACCATGGGACCGTGTTGTTGTTGACTATTAAAAATGAATAATTAACGCTGCACTAAAGATTTTACTCACTCCTCCCAAAATAAGTGCCCCTTTAGTGAAAAAAAAATTATGTCAAAATAAGTGTCGCATTAGGAATTCAAGATACAAAATGAATACTTGTTTCCAACTATACCCTTGTATTAAAAAAATTTGAAATAGCAGATAGCGCTTAAAAACAGCGTGTTTTGCACGATACCCTTATAAAACTTATGGAGTGACCAGTTAGACAAGACACTTTTCTACCAAGTTCAAGTGTCTAACGAAGTAACGCCGAAAGTTTATAAGGTTATCTTATAAAATATGTCAAGTTTAAGGGGTTATCTAAGTATTTAGCCATTAAAGAACTACTTCTTCTTAATAGTGCTTAGTTCTCAAGAAACATCAAATAAATAGGGGTAAATTAGCAAACTATATTTTGCATTTATCGTTTTTCTTAAATGGCGTGAAATGAGCTAAAGCGAGACTTATTTTGAGACGGTGGGAGTGCATTTCTATGACAAATTGGTTATTACTACACTTAATACCCCCATGGTTTTTCGTGTGTGTAATGCATTTCTTATAAATATCTATGGATTTCAACGTTAGAGTATAACGATTCTTTTGACTCGATCTCTAAACGTGAATTACTCTATTGTATTTTTTGTTTAGTTCAAGGTTAATGCTGGTGCTTCAAGTAGGAGATTGAATTGTTTAAACTTGGGTTCCGTGTTGGTAATGCAGATCTAAGTTTGATTGACGATATTAAATAATGAAATCTATATATTATTTTATGCAGGTTAAAAGATATGAAATGAAAAATGCGTGTATTCACATAGATTAACGTATTTAAACACAAAAATATCTATAAAGTAAATGGTCTCTACATAACATTCCCTGCATCACTAGCTGGTGGTCCTCTCAAATTCTCCTTTTGCGTCGACAGGTAGAATGAATTCTAAAGTTTCTTATTTAGGTGTAAAGTGAGAGAAGAGGAAGAATGGGCACAGCCAGACTAGCGAGAATAATAAATAGGTATTACACCATCCTTGCTGTTGCATACATTTTCCATGACTTTACAGATTCATTCAATCAAACCCACTCAAAGGAGGACCATAAGCTCGGGGCTCAACGAAACAGAAAGTGTTGGCATGTTGAAACTACTTGAGAGTTAGTAAAAAGCCCGGCATTCATTTCTTTTGTTCCTCGCGTAACAATTCCAGCATTATTATTCACTGTAATAACAATCCATTGATTGCATAAACACTTCCTTCATCACCCCATAAACAATCCATGTATTATAACAGTCCACGTTCGGCATAACTAGCATGTGAACCAAACAGCCCCTTAGTATAAAAACCATTTTTGTTCTGTCCCCTGCCTGACTTGATTGCCATCATTGTCAACCACTTAAGGTGTAATAATGGCTGACAACTTACCCAATAAACATTCCATAATCTCCGCATAACTTGCACGTGAACCAAACAGCCCTTTAACTACAAGTCATTTTTGTGGTCTCTCTCGAGCCAAACCTTGACTTGATTTGCCAATCACCATTATTTAAGTAGTCAGCAGAAGGGAGAACCACAATGTTGTAGAATAGAATTGGCAGGATCCAAGAACTTTACATTACATCCAAGGTATAAACCACAATAACTCAGAAACAAATTATAGAAACTTCAAATGAAAAAGAATTGCCATGATTGTCATGGTTCTGTATTAAGTTGAAGGTAAAAATTTACAACCCGAAAAGCTAGAAACAAATATACTACTGTCTACAACTTAAAACTACTAGCAATATATCCTATGTCCTATCCCAGGAAAAAGGAACAATGGCAGAAGCCAAAGGAACTATCATTTACATTTTCTAAGCAAAGAATCTACAGAGACTGATCTAAGTCTCATCCTGATTTCCCACTAAAATCCAACCCCTGCACAAGGTAATCAATAGCTAATAAAAAAAATGGATCATATGAATCTTTGAAGAGTATTCTCAAAATGATCTTTTAGTCAGGTCACCTTTTCTGTCAGTCAATACTATGGAACCTAAGAACCAAAGCCTCAATTGTATATATGCCGTGAAACCAATTTTCAAATAAAAAATTTTAAGATAGCCCAAGCTGCATCTAAACATCAGCTTACTGCAAAACTGAGATGCCGATTAAATCTTGAAAAGGTACTCTAAATCCTCCACAGTGAGACGAGTCTGTCGGCTACCAGTCTCATCCTCTCCAAATGCGGAAGCAACCATTTCTCTTTTCTTTTGCTGTGAAAACCAGTGTTACCACACATCAGAAATCTCGAATATAGTGGAAGTGAGAAACCAGCAAAGATAAAGAAAAAGGAAACAGTAAACTGGACTGTTAGGATTTGGACAAATAATGAAATCCGTGACCTTCAACGGAAACACTTTAGGCATGATGCTAACTCAAGAATATAAAGTGAAAAAGACAAGTAATGTAATACCTGAAGAGCCAAAATACGATCTTCAACTGTATCTTTTACAGTCAACCGCAAAACTGTAACCGGACGGGTCTGTCCAATCCGATGAGCCCTGTCAATTGCTTGATCCTCAGTCGTAGGGTTCCACCAAAGGTCCAAGAGAAGAACATGACAAGCTGCAACCATGTTAAGCCCCAGGCTTGCAGCTTTCAGAGACATAATCATGACTGTTACCTGGCATAAAGTTTCAAAATTTAGTCCTGGGATTTAAAAAATAGAAAAAGAAAAATAATCAGTACCAAGAAGATGGATATCTTATAACCTCAGGGAGTGTGTTGAAATCCTTCACAGCCTTGTCTCTGGCAAGAACAGACATTGTTCCGTCAAGTCTACGGTACTGAATTGAGGAAGTTTTCAGACAAGCTTCAAGTAAATCCAACATCCCCGTCCACTGAGAAAAGACAATTGCTTTCTCTCCAGCTGTTGTGGTTGTGTCTTTGGAACTTACATCACATGTATTTTCCGAAGGAGAAGCTCCTTCATCATCTGATCTTGAAAGGCGGTTGCAAGCCTTAGGTTTAGACAGAGATTGAAGCATCTGAAGAGCAGCTTTAATCTTGGATGAATCATATGGGCTACAAATTGAACTTTCAGCCACTTGAGATCCAGCACAGTCAGGGTACTTTTGCAGACTGGGTTGATCAGATAGAGAACCACTTAACATTGCTTTAGTGAAAACTGAAGAACTGCTCAGATGAGCTTTGCAAGCTGATACAGGACACTGAGTGTCATCACCGGTTAGATGCTCACAAATACACTGATTGCAAAAGACATGTCCACAAACTGTTACAACAGCATCTTCAGGGGGATCCTACAAGATTGTCACAAAAATGCATAAGGAGGTAAAGAAGAAACAAGGAAATCAAAAGATGTCACATATCAAAAGCCTAATCCATTAGAGTGTCTTAATATAAGAAAGATTTCCACATGGAAGTTTAGTTGTAAAAAAACTCTTTTCTAGGTGCAGATCTCAATGCTTAAACCAAACCATGCATGCATTTAACAAAGCATCAGCGCTAAACTGAACCATGCATGCATTTAACAGAGCATCAGTGCTTGTGCACATAATCTTCATAGATGTAGCCTAGTTAATAGAGAACCTGGCAACGCTTGAAGTATCTGAAAATTGAAATTAAAAAATCCTTTTTTTAGATCATTCTTCCTTCAAATTAGAAGAGGATATATCATCAAAAAGTAGAGAACAGGTTCAATGGGGTTGTTTCTTTTAAGGGAAAAGTTGAGATAGATAACAGTTCGCTACAGAGAGCAAAAGCCTAGAGGTGAACATTCTAAACTATAAACTTGCAAAATATGGAGCAGCAACAAGAAAGGACTAATAAGATTGATATAAAGATACATTGAAGGGCACTCAAATGATAACATACACTGCATATGCCACAAATTGCTAAAGAACCTTCCAAGCAATTCAAAAGATCAGTTAGTTTCTCTCGTGATAATTTCTTGGCCTCCTCAACAGATGATCTCCAAACAGAACCAGAGTTGGACCCTCCAACAAGAAGAGGGTGATCACAAGCTTGTCTCAGTCGTAAAAGCATCAACAGTATGTTCACATAATTTTGTTTGACTGTCCCAGCAGCAGCATATTCCTGAATAGTCCAGAAGTTGATATGTTAAAGGAAGAGAAGAATTAAAAGCCGAAGATCTTGAAGACCAATATAAAATATCTAAACATACAGCAAACTGAGCACGTGATTCAGCTTCAAGTCTGCAGTAGAAATCTCGTTCCTCATCCGTAAAATCAACTTTTTTTAGTACAATTGTTTTCTTTGGAAGGTTGATAATGGGTTCTCCATCAATAAATGTACCTACATCAGATAATGACAGTGTTAACTCTCAATGTAGAAATTTAACAGTTATATGCTTAAATTGACAAGTCAGACATGTAAACAGTACAACAGTCAAAGCAGAAAATGACCCAGAAAACCAAGTTGAGTTTGTCGTGCTCATTACTTACGACCACCTCATGAATACAAACTGCTGACTGGCAAATGATTTTTAGTGCTAATCTTTAAATTCTTACAAGCACCTCCGGCAAGCAAATTGGAGGGATTAAAGAAGACAAGTAATAAATTGAGGATGCACTAAGAATAAAGTGAAAGATGAGGAAGATATTGTAAATTATTTTGATAAGTTGCAACTTAGAATGTAAGTTGGGCACCATATAGCACTTTACTTTGAATCATGCAGTATACTGATGCGGGTAGCGTAAAAGAAATGTTGGGGCAACGAGGAGCTAGAAGAGTGCCTGCAGACCCTCTACCCTTTATCAGTATTGAAATAGAAATACACATGAATTGTGTGGCGTCAAACAAAGATGCAAACAGAAGTTAATCATACTATATCATATTAGAAGCAAGCCTGCCGGAATGGTATATAGCTTATAGCGGTAAGTACATGCAAAAGTTATTATTTTCACCTTTAGTGCGACGAAGCATAACAGTCTTCAGAACGGCCTGCAGCTTTCTATACCCGGTTGTTGGGTGTCTTTGGATTGGAACCTTGATTGTGGAGCAGAATTGTTTATACACCGCATATGGGTCATATTTGAGAAATCTGAAGTAACTGTAAAGGTCATCAACTGCGTTCTGGATAGGTGTCCCCGACAAACACCATCTACGTTTAGCTCGGAGACCCCAACAAGCCCTAGCTACTTGGGTTCTGTAATTCTTAATGCTTTGAGCCTCATCCAGCACGACCCTATACCATCCCACCCTGGCGAGAGGGCGGGCAGTGGCTTCAAGCAATTCCTTCTCCATTTCTTTTTTCGCCTTTGATGAACTTTTCTTTGAGCTCGAAGGAGTTTTTCTCTTTTTACTAGAAGATGATTCATGAGTTGCTTTTCCTGTCTCATCATCATCTTCTGCAAGAGGCTGCTTAGGGACCTCCATGCTTACGATTGAATATGTTGTGACCACCACATCATACTTTGCTAGTTCAATCGGGTCCTTTGTTCTACTGCTACCATGGTATACTAGAACAGAGAGATTTGCTTTGCTTGTTACCTTATTGTGCAACTCCTCAGACCACTGACGGAGGACACTGGTAGGACAAACGATAAGGGTGCCAGCAGCTGGCCTCCCTTTTGCATGCAAAGAAGTTTTACAGCCCATGCTAGAATTTTCATCAACTTGACAAGAATCGGCACCTTGCTTTGACTTGTCAAGCTCACATAAAACATCATCGTCGTCCAAATTCAATGTCTCCGTTTTAATTTGTCTGGCGATGGCTGTAGAAAGTCTTGAAGATGGAGACCTTTCTTTGAGTATTAGTGCAATTGTTGATACAGTTTTTCCAAGTCCCTACAAAAAAATAAAAACAAAAGACGATCACTGAGAGAATGGCAACCAGTCGGAAGGCAATGTTTATCATGTAGACAGACCAAAATTTGATAAATTGAAAGCGTCAAAAAATAACCTGATCATCAGCAAGAATCCCACCACAACAGGGTACACCAGCTTTTTCCTTCTTAGCCATCCATGATAATGCAATGCGCTGTGCATAAATTGAACGGATGTGATTCAGATAATTCCTCACATAAATACAATATCTAATACCATTAATCTTGTTTTTCCCATTGTAGGTTCTCCTTCAGATGGAGGAAGAAGCACTAGAGAAACTAAACAGCTTGCTATATGTGGCTGCTAGCTTATGATGCAAGTCTGACTCAAAGAAATTTACAAAGAAGGGGAATGAATATTTGCAGCAGATGCTACTTATTAAAAGGAGGACGAGTAAAGCAGCCATCTTTGTTTGCACTGCACAATGGAAAGGCAACTGCGGAATCTGTTTTTCAACCTTTTAAATTGTTTTATGTCATGCCTTTCACTGTGAAAGACCTGTTGGCTTCTTGGAGCAGATGTGGGATCACAAAATCAGCAAGAAGATTATGTCATACAGTGCCAGCTTGTTTCTGTTGGGTTTTGTGGGGCGAGAAAAACTCCAGGTAGCTTGAAGGGAAAACTGTTATAGTACAATGCTAAAGTTCAAATGTCTTTGCTTTTTGGGGCAATATAGAATATACAGGTTGTATAAGATGAAAACAGCATGTTCATAAACTCACTACAGGAATAGATTTATGTATAGATAGGAATGACTCGTTTTGTTTTTGCACAGGGATTACCCTGACTTTGATATCTACGAAGCACCGTTTTAGTGCTTTGCTGTTTTATATTAATAGCACCCTTACTTACCATTTCAAAACAAAAAGTTGTACATTTCAGCAAATACACAATATATCCATCCAATAGAATAGCTCAGAGAATTCACATATCATTGATAGATTTGTCAGCAATTAAGTCAGTTTTTTTTTTTTTTTTTTTTTTTTTTGAGATATGAAACTATTTTAGTAAAATTTAATTCTCTCAATCCCCAGGAAATTGCACCAAAAATTCAAGTGGACCCACTTAGTACAACAATATTGATGATCTCCAATCTTGAAGGATAAATTCAGGTATATGCAGCACTTTGAAAATCGAATCTCATAATTCCTATGAAGATAAACCATGAAACAGTACTCAACCTGGTGCCTCAATAGAGGAACAGCCAAAAGACCATCAGGTGGACTCTCTTCTGATTTCGGCTGAGAAAGATCCTGAAACAGATAACACAGTCCAATCACAATTTACTTCTTAAGGTGAAAACAAGACATGTTTTCCCAGAGGTGCAAAAGGCACCCATGCAGTGTCATCATTTTCCAGCAAAAAGAACTATAAACACAGACAACTTTCAAAAGTCAGGGAAAAAGGTTTCTGTATTGATCATCCACATACACAGCAAACCATAAATTGAACGGCAGAAAAGTGCAGATCCCTTGAATTAAATATGCCTAAATGGTTTTAACTCCTATCTTTGCAACTAATAAAACTATTACCAACAAAAATACACGAGAACAAATCACTCAAGAGGGTAACTAACATGACGAGAAATAGTTAAGGAATAGATAATAATTTTAAAACAGGGTAACTAACATGACAACATTTCAGGGCACAGTTCTTGCAGCATGTCTGCATTGAGATAGTGACAGCTATTAGTCCTCACCTGCAAGGCAGCTCGATAAATAACAAGCTCGTCATTTGACTTCGGCCTCATTTGTCCCACTTCAGGCCTCATTTGTCCCACTTCAGCTGGAGCAAAAGAGTCAGTAATTGTAGTACGCTGTAGAGCAACAAGAGACTTGCCATTAGCACATGGATTTGCCTTTGCAGGTGCACTTATTTCCTCAAGAATGCATAGATCATCATCATCATCCTCACTATGGCTTATTTGATTCAACGAACTTCTCTTAATTCCTTGATGAGTGATTGTAGATAGACAAGAACCATTAACTTTTAAGAAAATACGCTTTTCGCCCTTTGCTAATTTTGCACAACCAAACTGTTGCTTCATTGAAGTTGATGACAATGGGACAGATTGTTCTCTAACCTTCACATCCACATGCTGATCATGAGGAACCAGAATGGGTTTTTCTAAAGAAGTTTCTTCTAAATTATCAAGGTGATAAGAAGGCCTATTATTTCGATTAGAAAAAGGTAACTTAGAAGGCCTATTATATTGAAGTACATCATTTTCATCCTTTGGATAAACCAAAAGATTATTACTTGACAGGGAAGTTACAGGAGCAGAACAAAATGAATTTGAGAGCTCAGAAACTGTAGACATATCAGCACCACCTATCAGTTCACTTTTGTCATTCTTTCTATGAAACTGCTGATTTTGAAAAGGGAAACTTGACTGATTGCAAGGCAAAGGCTGAGGAAATATCTTTCCCATCGTATTGCTGCCTTCTAATCTGGAGAACAAGTTGCCACTATTTAATAGTGTTTGGTCACTACCACTATAATAGGCACTGAGCTCCTCAACACCAAAATTTGGAGTCATATGACACTCAGGAGCCCGCTGAATTCCTTCACCTGTTCTTGTTGTCCAATTCCCACATGCTATTCCAGTGTCTGAGTCGGCAATCCCAGTTGTATGGTCCAATTGTTCATCCATTACATTTAGCATCTTATCATTGTGAGACAGCATTTCAAAATCAAGGTTATTTGGTGCATCCTGCTTCAAGAAAGAATATGTATGGGGAGTTTGTGCATAATTATCCCAATTTCCAGGCAAAGTATCAGAACTCTGACATAAACTAAGCCTAGCATAGTGTTCATCATTTGAAGATACAGCTACTTCCATGCTTGCTGTTTCCTCTGCAGCTAATGTTCCTGAGTTGTTCAACTTGTTCTGTGCAGTTGATTGGCTTAACAGCAACCCTAAAATGTCAATTAGGTTCTATAAGAGATTAAAACAAAAATGAATAGATAAAAAAATTCTGACAGAAAAGAACCTCAGAACAAAGATGAGAATAACAGAAACCACAACCACAGAGAAGGTCAACATACATTCAAAGAAAGATTCTCACTCTGGAAACCAGTTTTAGTAATGAGTTTCACATATTGTATAGCTGACATCTCTATTCTTTATTATCATTGACATGATCAGTATTAACAGCAAAGCTAAAACAGCCACAACTAGTGGACATCTAAAGGTTGAGTTTCCTTACTTTCTTGCTGGACATTAGATGAAGTGCTCCGAGAGATATTATCCCTATCACTGAACCATTCATTGTCCTGAGCAGGTGTCCAACCAGTCAGGCTTTCATAGAAACTATGTACTGGAGAGCCTATCTCTAATTGAAATCCAAGCTTTTTGCCATCAACAATTGAATTCCCTGCGGAATCAGATGAGCCATCTGAAACACCAGTCCTTGTATCTGAAGCTTCTGAGTTGGACGAAGGGGAAACTCCAATGCGCCCAAGAAATTGAGCCCTCGAAGCTGAAGATCTCTCCAAGTCTGAATAACCTACTTAAAAATAATCAAGAATCAAATATCATGATGAGTAGTAAGCAACATAATCTCATACCAAATTAATAACATCAAATTCCATAAGTATCCAAGCAGGGTTACCAACTAACCTTGTCCCACGTCATTTGGCAATAAATCCTCCGGCATACTCTGCAAATCAAAACTCAAATATTAAAATAATTGACAAACTGGGGTCAGAATTGTAAGACCAAACTATTCACTACATACCTATTCATGGAGATGTCATACTTCTAAGCATGCTGTTACCAACCATTGGTATTAAAGCAGCTAACAGTTTACGAATATACTTTCAGTCATACTGTGTTAAAGAAATTCAGCAAGGCTTTACCTACGTATTCAAATAAACTACACGTCATCATCCTTACTATTTATAGATTCAGCTAATCAAGTTAGTTCAGCAGCTCTTAGTTAACCCAACCTAGTTAGCTCCACAATGGACCATACCAATCCCAATCAGACTCAACTGATACAAGTCTCGACTTGAAAATGGGACAGCAGACACCCAGTCCCAATTATCAACTAAAATGGTTCTGGATTTCATTGATATGTCTTCTATGACTAACTTTTTGCAATAATCACACAACAGATCCGTTTTTTCTAAGGAGTTATTGCTCTCGTCCTAAATGCCAATTAAGGACCACTAGCAGAATTTAGAGGCAAGTAGCCTTATTAGAAGCATCTATAGTTATGGCTCTGATTCTGCACATGCTATCAATGGTTACATAGGCAAATGCTATAGGCGTTATACAGATCATCACTATGACTATCAAGATTGTAATACGTATTGACAGTGCTTTTCAGTGAAGTTACATGTCAACTATCAAGAGTTGGTAGTTGGACCAACTCTGTTGTATGAGGTAGAGTGCTGGACAGTCAAGAACGCCCACATTCAGAAGATGAACATAGCGGCCACACAAGGAGAGATATGATTAGGAACAATGTTATACAGGGCATGGTGGGAGTGGCCACCGTGGCAGACAAAGATGAGGGAAGTGAGGTTGAGATGGTTCGGGCATGTGAAGAGAAGGTGGGCGGATGCGCCAGTAAGGAGGTGTGAGAGGTTGGTTGTAGCAGGAGTTAGGAGAGGTAGAGGGAGGCCAAAGAAGAACATGGGGAGGTGATTAGACGGGACATGGCACAGCTTCAGCTTACTGCGGACATGACCCTACATCGGAAGGTTTGGAGGTCGAGGATAAGGACAGAAGGTTAGTAGGTAGCGGAGTGTTGTCGCATCTTATGACTAGTATTATTTAGTAATCGTGTAGTTCTTATGTATTACTATTTGTGGCTTCCTTTGCTTTGTATCTTGCTATCCTGCTGTCAAAATTTTCTTGCACCTTGCTTTACTAACTTTGAGCTAAGGAAAGGTAAGCGTACATCCTACACTCCCATACCCAATTATGGAATCACTGGGTATGTTGTTGTTGGACCTTCAACTAGCATAGTCTTAGCATTTTGACATCTAAAAATTTTATTGTTACCACCATGCTCACCGCACAACAAAAGACCAAGTGTCACCTCCATAGCCATGTATCTCCATTAACTATCGAATCTAGCTAATTATTCGCAAGCTCATTAATCGGTCATGTTCCTACACAACAAAATAATGAAGATAAGGTGCACTTAAATTCTTTATCTAAAAAAGAGGTGCACTTAGATTCTTTCAAGATGACACTTACACGATTAAAATGACATTTCACTGTTCACATATAAAAGTGCTAAATTCTTCTATCCAGGAACCTAATGCAACACAACAAGGTAAAAAATGCAAAGTCCCAAAATTGCCCCTACTACTCATATAAAAAGAGTAGTGGTGGGTTCCACACGTCTTATGTTTTCTCTCTCTTAGTAAATGAATGAACTCTTAAATCAAGTGAGCCCAACCAAAAGTCATGTCATTACGTGTATATAGAGAGCTAATTTTAAATAGTTTCCAAATAGAGAAAAGTACAACAACATAATACCCAAATAGAGAAAAGAGTCGTTCTTTTTAGGACAAGATAATTAGGAAAGTATGTCACACAAAATGGGACAGAGGGAGTAGTAAATAAAGATAAGCAATTGTATCCAACTTAAATGACAAATCTCTAGCTAGTGTTTGGCCATAAATTTTGGATCAGATTTTGAAAATTTATCTTCAAATATCTATTTGGTCATGAAATTTGATCAGATTTTGAAAATTTATCTTCAAAATATTTTCAAGTTCCAAAAACTGGCTCAAACCAATATTTGGGAGAAATTTCACTTCCACTCACACAATTTCAAATCTTTTCCAACTAAAATACATGTCCAAATACAACTTCAAGTTCCAAAAATCTTTTTTTTTTAATGACATGGGAACCCGCAGCCGCTACCCTTCGGGTGCGCACAGGGTAAACCCAGCCCTTGTGCAATAGCTCGCAAACCACATAGGAGAGATAACCCGCACTAGGCAAGCCCCGTGCGACGAGCTCGACCCAAAAGGCAAAATCCCCTGCTGTCGTAGGCAGGGGTTTCGAACCTGAGACCTCCATTATGAAAGCTCCATACTCAACCAACTGAGCCACCCTTACGGGTCTTCAAGTTCCAAAAATCTAAAAGTGACATTACTGTTCACATCTAAAAGTGCAAAATTCTTTTAATTGAAGGTCTTTTCACGGAACTATTCTTTCTTCTAGATGTTGAATTTTTTATTTGTTCTAAACTTATCTTATAACGCGCAGCAGCTATATAGTATTCCAGTACAAACATAAAAAAAGTCACTTCAACGATAATCTATTGTGGCTATATCATATCTTCTCCATTTCACTTGGCAGTATAGCCAATTTTAATGAAGACCTCTATACCGGAACCTAATGCAACACGACAAGGTAAAAAATGCAAAGTACCGCAATTGCCCTTACTACCTGTAATTAAACCAGTGGTAGTGAGTACCACACATCTTACATTCTCTTTCTCGTATTAAATGAACAAAATCTTAAATCAAGTGAATACAAACAAGTCATGTCATTATGCATAAACGGAGATGCTAATTTTAAATAGTTCTCAAATAGAGAAAAGTGTGTTTCTTTTTATGTAGGGTAAGGTCTGTGTACACCCCATCCTCCCCAAACCCCACCCTGTGGGACCATACTAGGTATGTTATTGTTGTGATGATTCATTTTAGGATAAACTAATTCAGAAAGTGTGTCACACAAAATGGGACTGATGGAGCAATAAATAAAGATAAACAATTGTATTTTTGTCATTTTCAATGTTTTATCTAGGGACAAACCGGTACTATTTCTAATCCTGATATAACTTATCTCAAATTAGTAACCAAACAAGGAATAAGGAGGTAGTAAATTTTTATGCCAGAACTATTTATGCTTCTCCATCATACCAAACGAATACGTTAACTAATCCTGATACTATTATTCCACCACCTGGTAGAGGTAAATTATCCCGATACTATTTTCTTATCCCGTTATTACTTATTCCGGGATTAGTAACCAAACAAGGGATAACGCGGGTACTAAATTATTATCCCAGAACTATTTCTGCTTGTCCAGTATACCAAACGACCCCTTAATAGTTCTTAGTTCATCTGTTTTCACAATCAGCAGTACTTTGATCCCAACATGCAGTGCTGAATTGTATAATTGTGATATAATCTGATAACAAATTGTCCCATCTAAAATTCTTTAGGGGTCATTTGGTTTGAACACAAGTTATGTTGGGATAAGTTATACTGGATTAATTATGTTGGATTAGTCATCCTGGTATTATTTCTTATTGGTTGTTTGGTTTGTTGTATTAAAAGTACCTTCTACCTTATTTAGAAGAAAAAGGGTTTGCGGGACCTTAGGGTTGTTTTTGTCATTTTCATTGTTTTATCCTGGGATAACTAGTCCTGAGATTGTTATTCCACCCTCTGCTAGGGATAACTTATCCTGGTACTATTTTTAATCATGGGATAACTTAACCCCGTACTAAATTTTTATACCAGGTCTATTTTTTCTTATCCAGCATCCCAAACAACCCCTAAAACTTTAATTCTACTATGAGACATTCATGCAGAGCAAAAAACAGTAGATCAAACACAAATTGGAAAACCCTAAGCCATTTAATAACTGCATATCTAGTTCACACAGAAAACAAAAACTACCCACTAACAAAAACCATCACTAGATTACTATGGTCAAGTTTAAAGTTCAAAAAGAATCGCTATTTCCTTTCTGGAAACTCTTTTCCACATGGCATGTTTTAAGACCACAAGATTAAAAGGCATTTTGGCACATTCTACATATCATTTAAGACCATAAGATTCAAACGTCTTCTTTACTTTCTTAAACTCCCTACTTTGGCACAACAGGACAAAATCATAAACTCCGTGCCAAGTCAGAACAGGACAAAATCATAAACTCCATGCCAAGTCAAACCAGGACAAAATCATCACTCTTTAATTTCAACTTTCCACATGGCATGTTTTAAGACCACAAGATTAAAAGGCATTTTGGCACATTCTACATATCATTTAAGACCATAAGATTCAAACGTCTTCTTTACTTTCTTAAACTCCCTGCTTTGGCACAACAGACAAAATCATAAACTCCGTGCCAAGTCAAAAACAGGACAAAATCATAAACTCGTCCAAGTCAAAACGGACAAAATCACCACTCCTTAATTCCAACTTTCCACATGGCATGTTTTAAGACCACAAGATTAAAAGACATTTTGGTACATCCAATATCTCTTTCTTTTTTACTTTCTTAAACTCCTTATCAAGCCCAACATCCAGACAAACAAATTAAACCATAAAACTTTAATTCTACACTGAAAACAAAAAAAATCATAACTAAGATTACAATTGAAATAACAATTTTTACCTGCTGAGTAGTAGCAATAGGTGGATCAGATTTCTCATCAATAATACTCAATAAATCATCAATATCCATACTTGGCCCATCAAAATTCAAATCAAAATCAACTGAAGTTTCTTCAGATGATAACCATAACTCTGACGATGCTTTATCCGCCATCATCATCTCAAACAACAACAAAATCACTCAATTTTATCACCAAATCAAATCAAATCAAAAACCCTAAAAAATCACTCCAAAACGACACCGTTTCATCAAGTTTTCTATAGCTGTTGTGATTCAAATGTAAAAACTAAAATGGAACGGGAAAAAGAAAAGGGGGAATTAAATGTGTGTTTTTTGGAAGAAGGTTCGTAGAGGTTTCTTTTCTTTTTCTCACGGACGCGTCTTTTTTACTTTTTTATAATAATATGAATTTTTTGTTTTTATTTTTATATACTCCCTCCGTTTTAATTTATATGAACCTATTTGATTGGCACGATATTTAAGAAAAGGGAAAGACTTTTAAAACTTATAGTTAAAATAAGCCTTGAAAATTTGTGGCTGTAAATCATTCATAAAGTGAACTTGTTTTCAAATTAGGAAAAGAGGTCATTCATTTTAGCACGGACTAAAAAGGAAATAGGTTCAAATAAATTGAAACAGAGGGAGTATATTGTATTGATAAGGAAGAGAAGATTTTAGAAGGGGAAAGTGTTGAACAGGTAGGTTTTTGAGAGTTTTTATATGTTTTTTAATTTGGTTTTTGATTTGGAGCGGAATTTATAATACAGAATTTATAAAAGTAATGAAGATTTTGTTTGTCTGGTTTTGATTTGATATGGAATTTTAAAAAGTAAAAGAAGATTTTGCTTGTTTTTATTGTGAGGTTTTTGAGGGAATTTTGATTTGATATTATTGATAAGGAAAGATTAGAAGAGGAAAGTGTTGAATGGGTAGGTTTTTGAGAGTTTAAGATGTTTGTTAATTTGTTTGTTGTATGGTTTTTTATTTGGCGCGGAATTTATAATATAGGATTTATAAAAGTAAGGAAGATTTTATTTGTTTGGTTTTGACTTGATACAAAATTTATAAAATGAAAGAAGATGTTATTTGTTTGGTTTTGTCTTGATAAAGAATTTAAAAAAGTAAACAAGATTTTGCTTGTTTCTATAAACAAGGTTTTGCTTGTTTCTATTGTGAGGTTTTTGGGGGAATTTTGACTTGATATTATTATTGATAAGGAAAGATTAGAAGAGGAAAGTGTTGAATAGGTAGGTGTTTGAGAGTTTTATATCTGTGTTTGGATTTGTTTTGTCTGATTTTAATTTGGCACGGATTAAAAAAAAAAAAGTAAAGAAGATTTTGATATGACGCGAAATTTATAAACGTAAAGAAGATTTTTAAATTAGATTTTATCTTGGCACAAAATTTAAATTATAAAAGTAAAGAATATTTTTAAATTAGATTTTGTTTGTATGATTTGGCTTGGTACGAAATTTTATAAAAGTAAAGAAGATTTAAATATTGCATTCTTCGGGTAAAGATATGTAGAATATGTTAAAATATTTTTTATTCTTGTAATCTTAAATATGTTGTATGTGTAAAGTTGAGATTAAAGGTCAAAGAGTTGTTACAAAAGGAAAGAAGAGATATTTTTTTAGAAACGAATTAAAAAAATAACAAATAAAAATAGAAACAAGGTGAGTAATTTTTATTTGTTTTATTGGTCCCTTAGCAGGAATCCAAATGTGAACAAGAAAAGGTTTGTTCAAACGAAGGGCGGCGTACATATTGTCAGTTCAACTTTAGCTGTCTTTTCCTTTATTTGACAAAGCTTTGGCTATCTGTCTTGTTCTTTTTTTATAAGGTAAATTAATTAAACAGCACGTGCTCCAATTCGGAACAAGGAAGTGTTATTATTATTAGCAGTGTCTCAATTTATGTGACACCGATGATAATAATAAAGTTTGAAAATGGTAGAATGTAAAGAGATATTACTCCTATTTTTGTGAGATAGAGAGGCTGTTTTTGATAGACTCTTAGCTTAAAAGAAGATTAATTACATGTCATTTAAATGGTCATACATTTACTCCCTTCGGTCCAAAATAATTGAGGATTTAGCCTCTAAAAGTTGGTCCAAAATAATTGAGGTTTTTAGTCTATAAAGAAGGTATTTCATTCTTTTTTCAATTTAAACTTGATGCATACTTAATTTAATGATTGAGGTTTTTAGTCTATAAAGAAGGTATTTCATTCTTTTTTCAATTTAAACTTGATGCATTCTTAATTTAATGAACAAATTTAATGTTTGTTATAGTTTCAAAACCCCTCTTAATTAAGAGTATTTTAGTAAATACACCTCTTAATTTTTAGGAGTAAGTGAATCCTTAATTCATGTGCCCAAGTCTAACACCTCAATTATTTTGGATTCGAGGGAGTATTACTTTCTCCGTCTTAAATTATCTGTCATGTTTCTCTTTTACACGTCTCTTAAGAAAAGTATTCCTTTCGTTCACTTTTACTTGTCCAATATTCTAAAAATACAGTTTTACTTTTACGTATCACTTTTAACATGTCAAGAGAAAATAATTTCTTTTTTCCTATTTTACCCATAATATTAATTACTCGTTTCAAATTATTTTCCAAGTTCATTAAGAATATACACCAATTAATATGAGTATCATGGTAAATTATATATGTAATTCATTTATTATTTCTTAACGAGTGTGCAAAGTTCATAATGGACAAGTAAAAGTGAATGTACGGAGTATTAATTAGGAGGGGTTCTAACTATTTTATGTTTATTTATATCTTATGACATAATCTTTGCTCATTAAATATTTACTCTATTTATGTGTCATCTTCTCATAATTGAGGTGTTTGCTTCAAGAACAATTACTACTAAGGGTAAAATGAGAAAAAAATTAATTTTGTCTTAAACTTTAAAATGACAAATAAATTTGAGACAACTATTTTTTGAAATCACGACAAATAATTTGAGACGAAGGGAGCAATTATTATTCTCCCGGATTATTTTTATATGTCCTTAAAGTTGTGACATGTTTATTTTTCTTATCTCTTTTTAGGTAAGTAATCGGTGAATATTGAACAAAGGAAATTTAAGAATGAAAGTTAAAATAAGTCATAAATATTTATGTGGTTATAAATCATCTCGTTAAAGATAAAATGACAAGTTTTGAATTACTCCGTCCGTCTCAAATTTCTTTTAACTTTAGTTGTCTTTGCTTTGTTTGTTAGACTAATGGGTATTTACTTTTTTGTCGTTTCACTTTATCTTCTATAATGGAATCCTCACCGAATTTAACAAAGGAATTTCTTTTGAAATTTGAAAAACAAAAGGAAATCATATCATGAAACATAAATGATTTGTGCTGAACAACAAATTTTGAGAACAAAAGTAATTATTAAATACAACGAATAGTTTTTTTTCATAAAAGACAAGTGATGGCTCTAGCTAAATAATAATGAATAATTAGTTACTTTACTTATCTTGTTATTATTGAGTAAAAGTTAAGCGAAAGAAACCATTAATTGTCATCCATTTGTATTGAATGTTTACGTCTTTTGTAGAAACAAATCTTCAATAATCACCCAAGAAAAGTGAATCCTTTATTTAATACCTCCCTCTATTCATGCCGTTGATCAATATAAATATTTTACCTAATTTAAAAACATATTAGAATCTTGTCCGTGCAATATTAGTTACCCATTTCGCGTGTATAAACATACCAATTTAAGCTTTATCCTATTTTGATTAAATATATTTATCTAATATACTAGTTAATATATAGGATATTTTAACTAAAGAAATATAATTTCAAAACAACAACAACAACAACAACAACCATATATTCAGAAGCTTTGCACAAGTTTAGTTATTGAAACAAAATTTTCATTTCCTTTAATATTTTAACTTCCATTTTGATGAAATTATTTAATTCAAATCAAATTTGGAAAATTTGACATTATAACTTATGTAAGTTATTTAGTTCTAAATAAATAATCTATACATAGTTAATGAACTTTTAAGACAAATACATAATTTAACTTGCAAAGCGGCAAATGGAGGCTCCTCTTTCTTAATCGGGATTAGGGGTTCGAACAATGGATATGGAAAAAAATCTTTGGAGGAAGTGCTCCCCTAATAGGCGCGATGTCATTAATTATTGATTAATTGGGGAACGCGGATATCGAAAAAAGCACCAATCGAGAAAATCAAAGAACGTGAAAAATGAGGTAGGAGGTTCGATAGGCTTTTGAAAAGTAGACTTTAAAAACAAAAACAAAAAAAAATTGACATTAAATAAATAAGATTAGGACCTAAAAGTAATTAATTAAAAAGTTTTAAAAAAATTTGAAAATTATTAAGGGGACTAAAAAAAGTCCTTATAGCTTTTTGAAAAGTAGACTTTAAAAAAACAAAAAATAAAAAAATTGACTTAAATAAATAAGATTAGGACATAAAAGTAATTAATTAAAAAGTTTTTAAAAATTGGGAAATTATTGTGAGGACTACAAAAGTCCTCAATCTTATATAATATAGTAATATGTTAGAATCAAAATGTATATTGATTGACAATTTTTTTCTTAAGATAAAACAATAGTAAGGGGATGTCTTTTTTTAAAAAAATACAAAAAAACGAACCTAATCATACCGAACCGATTTATAGGATTTTTTTAATAAAATCGTGGATTTTATTTAAGCTTATAATTGTCCCGAACAATTAGGGCGGTTTTTTAATTTATAAAAAAAAAACCAAAAAATATTTCCGAACCTAACGGAATAGTCTTACATGTATGGAATATATTTTATATATTAATAAATATGTTAAATATATCTTAATATTACGTTTCAAATATAAAAAGAAATTTTTGCCACTGAACTTGGGATCTTCAATGGATTGGATTTAATTTCAAAATGATGCCTCATACTCCGATCATATGCCAAGTAACCAAGCAATTAGTTGACGGCCAAACTTACTTTTTTATATTTACTATTGCATTCCTATGAAAAGTTTGAAACTAGATACTTCAATTTATTGCCTTGCTTCTTGATAGTTAGTTAATATTTCATTTTAGTTACTTTATGTAGTTTTTTAACAGCTTTTACGTTAAATATTTCAGAAGAAACAAATAGAAGCTTTATTTGATGGTACAACAAATAGCTTTATGGAAGTCTGCGTCGTTACTTTTTAATAATGGTGTATTTTGAGAGGTGACACATTAAAAGTAAAATAATCGAAAATTAACCGAATCATACCGATACCGAAGAGAAACCGAAATGATTGGGATGGTTTTAAAAAATGTAATTTTGGTTATACATTATAAAGTAACCGAAAAATTTGGGATGGTATAAATTTTTAAAAATAATCGACTGAACCGTTTCATTAACACCCCTACTTTTGACACCCCCCCACCCCACTCCCCCCACACAAAGAGAGAGAGAGAGAGAAATGGAAGACTACTAAGGATATCACATAAACTTACTTTGATGCAAAAACCATAATACCACTATTGTATTGTTATCGCTTTTTTTTTTAACAATAACAAAAACAATCCTCGATGAATGTGCTTCAACACAATATTATTAATATAGTATTATTTACTATCTCATGTTTGACTAAGCACATATTGGTATTTAGCATGTTTACTTAAATTAGTGATTAAATATTCAGTCTCATGTAACTACCTCACTAACCACGTGATTAATATTCAGACTCATGTATAACTACCCATTAACCACATGATTAGACATGTTTTTTTTTAATTTAAGCATCCAACTAACAAGCTTTTCTAAGCTATCAACAATTCTTATCGCCTCTATCAATAAACTTTCAATGGCGATTTGATGCCATGACTATTTGTTAGATTCCTAAACAAGATGTTCGGAATGTAGCACAATTATAGAAATGGTGTTGAATGGTATTCTATTATAGGCTTAATGGGGAGCGGAATTGACTTGCAAGAGATAATCTCAGTCTTGTAATGCGCAACACAAATGTTATTTGATTGAGATGAGCTGGCTGACATTAAGGCACAAAGAGAAAGTCACGGGCAAGTGAAGGCCAAGCTCAAGAGAGGCAAGACATCTTGGTAAGGACTTGACAACAAGTTCGAAATTTGTAAATGTCAAACTCAAGTACACTATACTTGAGCTCGAAACTCATGTATGTGAAATTCCATCATAATGTGATGGAGCTTGGGTTCAAGCTTCTACAAGAAAAACTTCAGCAAACGGTGTTAGAGTGGAGCATGAATTGTGTAAGTTGGAATTTCAAGACAATGTCCTCGAGTTTCATCTTTATAAGTTTGAACTCCATGATATTATTGTGGTGTTCACTTTTATATAGGTATTACCCATTATATTATATTATTTTTTACTGTACCATCCATGAAGTTACTTCGTCATCTTGGCAGCCAGCAGTTTGAAACGTCCCTCAACAAGATGCTTTAAGAAAGCAACCATCAACTACCACAACTGGCGTGCAATACTCCCGAGGAATTTAGAGCGACAAAAGCATACAGGAAATTACCTTCATCTGTTTTCCTCAAACTATAACAACCGAACTTGGATTTGAATGCATAAACTATATAGGTAACTTGGTACGTAGTTTAACATACGACTCTCACAGGTTCCCTCGTACCATCTCTAGTGCCTTTAGCTTCGCTATATGAGCCTTCCAGTAACTAATATCAAGGCTATAAACTTTTTTCATGTCGCTTATTATATTTCGTGTATACAACTTTTGGGTTAACATATTTGTCCATTGTCTTACTCCCAATAACTCTCGATGTGGCAATGTGTTGCGACACTAGTCTATCCCTTGCAGAACACGTGCGGTTATCAATGAATCGTCTCATTTTGAAAGCAGATGACTTGTGTAAGGTTGAACACTTGAATCTCCACGTGCACTGGTCATTAACACACACAAGAGAGTACCTAAAATGAGTAAAATCACACATTAAAGTTACAATGCTAAACATACTAATGGGAAAAAAAAATTGAACATATTTTATTGCAAAACACCAAATTGTATATATTGCTGGCCAACTCTATCACAGCCTATAGATACATCATGTTTATTAGTAGTAGACATTAAACATACTTTGTCCACATTAAATCAACTGATTGAAGCAAAAAGAATTAATTTGAATGAAAAAGTTTAATAAATATAAGGCTTAAGTCATAGACAAACTCTCGAACTTGTCCAGAAATTCCACTTAGACCCTCCTACTGTGACCCCTACCATCTGAACCCTTCAAAATCATTTTTACTGTGCCACTTGGAAACATTTCACTACTGTGTGTTTTACCCTCTCTAAAGGAGCGTGACATTTTGATTCTAAGGACGGTGTCGATAAGGGCAATTTTTACTCAACTTCATCTCCTTCACCCGTAGACCACCTTCTCCCCCAAAAACAACACCTTCTTCATTTAATCCACCATCCGCACCTTAATAAATCTATCAAATCAATGGTCTCTGATTACCCAATAGAATACTTAAGGAATGTTAATGTCACTATCCGGTGGTGGCACCGCGGTGACTCCGACGATTAACGATGATGGTTCAAAGAGCTTTTTGGGTATATTTTTGGCAGCTGTTTTTTTTTTAATTTTCTTTAATTTTTTAGCTTTCTTGATTTCGTGTGTATTCTGATAAATTTGTGGAGTTTAATTGGCGAGTCTATGATTTTGAAGGTATTTGGTTTGGTAGTTTATGAAAAATAGCAATTTCGGATTTCTTTCTCTTTTTTTTCTTTCGCGCCACCACCACTACATATGCTTCATCGCTAACACAATCTTCTTGTTGCCATGGCCAAAAGTGGTCAAGAACCCCCGGTGTTTGTTCTTTGGAAAAAATGGAAATGGCTGGAAAAATTGTAATGACCCCAAAGCCACCGCATGTAGAAATTGTCCGCTTGGGAGCCTTCGCTTCCTCACGATTTTAAAACGCGTCTACAAGGGAGAGGTATCCAAGCACTTATAAAGCACTTTCGTTCTCCTCCCCAACCGATGTGGGATTTGCCTAAACCGATGTGGGATTCGCCCAAGGCATGCCTTACACTCACCCCCCGTCGGGGACTCGGCGTCCTCGCCGAGGTTTGCCCCACCACCGGCTCGATACCAACCGTAATGTGACCCAAAGCCACCGCATGTAGAAATTGCCCGCTTGGAGCCTTTGCCCTCATGGTTTTAAAACGCGTCTACAAGGGAGAGGTATCCAAGCACTTATAAAGCACTCTTCGTTCTCCTCCCCAGCCGATATGGGATTCGCCTAAACCGATGTGGGATTCGTCTAAACCGATTGGGTAATTAAAGAGAGATTTGAATCATTAAGAAGAGAAGAATTGGCAAAAGAAATCGGAAAACGGCGATGCTACAGTGAAGAGCCGATAATTTTTTTTTTAATTATACAAAAGCTTATTTAATTAATTGTTTGGAATTAAAAAAGGCCACTTGTCTTTTATTTATTGGATTCTTTGCCACGTCAGCGCGTGTGTACTACACGCATAGCACTTTGTTGATTCTTTAAGCGGGGAATCTAAGTGACACAGTAAAAGTGGTGTTGGAGGGTTCAAGCAAGGGTGGTCTCGAGAGGGTCCAAATGAAATTTTTGGACAAGTTCGAGGGTCTGTTGATGACTTAAGCCTAAATATAATCTTAATTTATTTAATTATAAAAGTATATATCGGCTAACTGTATATATCGAATATTATATGCAGTCAACTTTAATGTATATATAAACTGATTACATATTATATCCAGTCGACTTAATGTATACATAAATGTATTCTTAATTTATTTAATTATAAAAGTATATGTTCACTAACTTGTAAATATTGTTGGCAAACTCCATCACAGCCTACTGATTCCTTCTTGAGTTCACCTTTTCCATTTCACATCAATTGATTGAAGCAAATAGACTTAATTCAAATGAAGGTACTCTTTCAGAGTTTTCTGCCCATTAATAGATCTGAGACTATGAATAGTTTTATAAAAATATTTGGAGGGAATTAATCCTTCCTGAATACAGTTTAAATCTGCACTGCTATCAACTAGAGCAGTAAACTCCTTTTTAAAATTATAATCAATTAAAAGAGTAATTTTTATAAAAAAAAAAAATTGAGAAGTAATTATCTCAAGTGATTGGAGAAATTCTTTATCCTCTCCATTCTATGTGCTTTCGATAGTTGTTCCTTCAATGGCTGGAATTTCTATAATATGTTTACCTTTACCCTCAATTCTCGAAATCCTTTCATCCAAAATGATATTATGTTTTTTGAGATTTGAAATCTACTTTTTGAGATTATCAATCTCTTTTTCCAAGTCTTGAACTGTGGTAGGAGTACTTAAAATGTTTCTCCTTTGTCCAAGAAATCTCTTAACTTCAGACATGGTGTATGGGCTAACTGAAGCAAATAGACTTAATTCAAATGAAGGTACTCTTTCACAGTTGATGTATACTTATATTTTACTACGAAAGTATACATCAACTAAATATATACATCAAGTATTTTCTACAATCGATTTCATATATACATAAACTGATTATATTCGTCAAAATGCTTTGATATACACCAGACAATACCTAAAACAAATATAAACGATTTAAATACAATACAAAACAAACGAATGCAAAATAAATTAACATATGGAGATATATTTTCCATACACTCGTACCTCGAAGCACTCAATCTTTCAACCTTAAGCTGAAATTTTTTTCGAATTGCGTAACTTTTCATGACAATAACTAATGTCTCCTTTTCCTCGTAAAGTTGACCTGTCGCGGGAATATTACCAGTAACACAATCTATTATATCACATTCTTTAAAAAATGTGGCTTCACAATCACGCCCCAAAACCCACTATTAATATATGAACAACATCGGAAGAACCTAACAATACAATAATAACACTACAGGTTCAACATTCCATGACAAAGTTTATAAAATAAAGGTAAACGAATCACGCATAAGAATTTGGAAGTCTTTAGTTATCTATGCTTGTCAAACATAACAACGTGCCCAAGAGTTAATCAATAACTCAATAACTACCCACAAATGTATACTATGGAGCTTCTAAGATAAAGGATTAATACACAATGGATAATCTTTAAAATCAACAGGGTGTCCCACGAACATTTCACCAAATTATCCGCAAACACAATATATTCCTAAGCGGAGTATCATATCTTCTCCGTTACCTAACATATAAAAACAACAAAGGCATCAAACTTCGTATCAATTTGAATAATACGAAAATAAAGTAAAATAATACGTGAAGAAAATTGAAAATCATATGAAATCAACGTAAGGGCGGTTATTTAGTAAATAATAAGTATGAATAAAATCTTAAGTTAAATCAATATATGCCCTTTTTAATCAATTAAGATAGTCTCAAAGAATTCCTATGAGAATAATAATGTCACACAAACCTAAGAATTACATATCTCGCACCACACGGAACATATAATTCTCGGTGGCTATCCTTCCTCCCGAATCATAAATAGGACTATACGACGCGGTGGCTATCCTTCCTCCCGAATAGCTTACATCACACCGACTATGATTACGCGGTGGCTATCCTTCCTGAATATCGGCCGCGGCTATCCTTCCCCCGAATAGCCTTGAATCAATGGGAAAGGGCCACTCTTCCTCCCGAATGGCTAGGCAATTACCACACTAGGATCCATAGTGGCTACCCTTCCTCCCGAGTAGCTAGGCCAAACAAACAACCAATTTCAAATTTCACAATTTGTCTCAAAATAGTCACACCATTAAATAGCATTAAAGTTCATTAATAAAATCCATAATATCATAGATAATTACTTTATCATAGTTCCTTTGTAAAATCATCAATACCCAAAAATTAACTCTCACCGATCATTTATTCATAATATTAAATGTAGGGTTTGTTACAATCTAGTATATAATGTGGGCTTGTCCCCTCACGCACATTAACCATTAATCAAAACATGTAATAAATTTCGAGAGTGTAAAACTAATTCATCATATCATTCAACACATGCTTTTATAAAGAATCAATCTTTCAAGAGAGTTTAAAAGAGACATATCAATTACCTTTATATTCAAAAAGGATTTTATTGTTTTAAAGAGATATACAAATCACAATAAGATTTTTAAAAGGGAGACATACATTCAAAATATAAAAGGAGACATACAAATCATCCTTATAGCCAAAATATGATTTTTTTTTAAAATATGTTTAATACTATGTTCAAAAGAGACATACTTAAGTTGTTAACAAGGTTTAACAAATCACTTTTCTAATGATTTATGAATTACTTTTTAACTTATGTTGCAAACCTAGTTTTTTATCACAAAATCATGTTAAAGTGCTTAAAAGAATCAGAAATCAACCTAGAATCATGATAACACCTTTTAAAATTTGGTTATTCTTCCTGACTTTAGGGTGATTTTTCGTGATTAAACTTATAAATAGCCTAAATATAACTTAAAACTTACACACACTTTTTAGCTTATTTATGCGTTCACTAAACACCGAAATACTTATAAGTCGAGTATTCATGAGGCAAAAGTCATAAGTGAGCCTGATTGGATTGACTTATTTTAAGTGTTTTTAAGTCAAAATAACTTTTAAGCACTTTTGTATAATTTGAATAAAATAAAAATAAGTTAAAAGTCATAAGTTAGAATTCCTAACTCATGACTTATAAGCGAAAAGTTATATACCCATCTAAACAGGAGTCATCCCCATCTCATAGTTTTTCAACTTATAATAACTTTTGATTTGATCAAATATTTTATTATTTGTCCTTAATTTTTTTTTTTAATTCTCAAAATATCTTTCCCAACACAAAACTCTTTACTTCCTCTCCATTCTGTTCTTTTGTTTCTCCTTTTCTTTAATCGTACTTTTAAATAATTTTTGTAAATTTTTTAATGGTATTTTAGTCAACAACAACAACATACTTATTCCATGACTATCATATTTTAGTCATTCCAAGTTATACACAAATATCTTTAAAATGTCATTTTCTTTTTCAACTCAAACACATCATTTGTTTTATTAACAATCAACACTTTTATCTAAACATGATTCAAGTTTATTTATAAAAATCAATTTCTATCTCTTAACTTTTTTTTTTTTTCAATCTTTATTTATCGCTAACATACTCTTGATTTCCGATTTTATTTCAATTTATATGGGAAGAAGAACTATGCGCTTAACTTTTCTACAGACCCAAATTTCATTGCGTAGAGTTTGGAGAATATAAGATATTTATAACTTTGACCACAAAATTCGAAATAGATTTTTCAAATTTGTAAAAATAAAATTTATTAGTTAGAAACTACATAAAAGTATTATAAGTTATAATAATTTAGAATAAGATAAGGTAAATATGGTGTACCAAAGCGTCAATTACCTTGATTTATAAATAAACTTACCAAAGTGCTTATAATAGCCTAAAAGTTCGCATAAATAAATTGAAACAAAAACAGAGGGAGTATTTATAGCCTATTCCACAGAAAAAAATAAAAAAAATTAGCCTATTTAGCCATTGACTTATTTTTTTAGTCAAAAAAAAATACTTATTTAAAAAAAAAAAGTGTTTGGTTAAATTTTGACTTATAAAAAAAATAAGTCATCCCCATCTCATAGTTTTTCAGCTTAAATAACTTTTGATTTGAAAAATAATTTTAAGAAAAATTCATTTAAAAACACTTTTTAAAAATTTAATTAAATATTAATTGCTGCTTAAAAATATTTTTTAAATTAATTAATTATTTTTTAAAAAATACTTAATTTAGAAGTTTGGGCAAAAAGAGAGCCTATTACTCACACAATATTATTGTTAAGAGAAAACTAGAAGATTCCGTAGTCTATTGCCTCCCAGGTTAATTAATTTTAACTCGGGGCGTGTTTAAATGAATAAGTTGATTGATGTCATTGTTCTGGACTGTTATTTGTGAATTAGCTGAAATCCAATCCATGGTACTCGCACTTCTCTTTCTATTTATTTGTTACTTCACCAAAATATTGCATTAGGTTTACTTTGACATGAAATTAGTTTTAGAAAATTCATTCATTATTTCTAAATATTGTTCACTTTTCCAGAGTCAATTAAATATAATCTTTGAAGCTAAATTGGATTACATCAAACTTAATGTTTTCAAAATATATAATTAAAAGTATGATATTGAACGTTTAAATGTAATTAGGTCTTTTTGACTTTTTTTGGAAATTATCCAATCCATGGTTCATTGTGTGTTATTTATGTTTAGTTCAGCGAAATATTGCATTAGGTTTACCCTGATATAAAATTAGTCTTAGCTTCATTCATTATATTCCATTGTTTCACTTTTCCAGAGTCAATTTGACTAATCTTTGAAGCTAAATTGGATTACATCAAACTTAATGTTTTCAAAATTATAATTAAAAGTATGATATTGAACGAAAGTAATTAGGTCTTTTTTTTTTTTTTGGAAATTATTTGTTCATTGTGTGTTAATTATGTTTAGTTCAGCGAAATATTGCATTAGGTTTACTTTGACATGAAATTAGTCTTAGTTTCATTCATATATTATATTGTTCACTTTTCCAGAGTCAATTTGACTAATCTTTGAAGCTAAATTGGATTATATCAAACTTAATGTTTTCAAAATTATAATTAAAAGTATGATATTGAACGAAAGTAATTAGGTCTTTTTTTTTTTTGGAAATTATTTGTTCATTGTGTGTTAATTATGTTTAGTTCAGCGAAATATTGCAATAGGTTTCATCATATATTCTATTTGTCCCAATTTATGTGGCAACTTTCGCTTTCCGAGAGTCGCTTTGACTATAAAATATCGGTCAAAGTTTACATAGTTTGGATCTCGAAAAACGAAAAGTGTTATATTTATTGGGACAGAGGGATTAGTTGAAATCGAAGCCATGGTATAGTTGTCTAAGGTTCATTCCTATAGCTAATTAGGATTAATTTAGGATTGAGGTATAGTTGATTGATTGATTGATTCGTCTGTAATGGGACCAGAGACGAATCCAGGATTTCAAGAGGATGCGTTCACCTTTTTTTAAAAAAAAAGACGTAAAAGTGGATTTAGTAGGGTTCGATCCCACAACCTTAAGGGATTAAACCCAATACTTAACCATGCTCCACTCGATCTGTTTGACCATGTGTTCCTTCACTTATATTAGATATATTTTAAGGATTATATACATAATATACCGAGTTTAGTCGGGTGATCTTCACGTGACCCATTTTTAATGGGTAGATTCGCCCCTGAATGGGATGGTAGGTTTATTATTTGTAGAAGCTTCATTTTTAAGTTGTAATTAGATACGGTATTAGTTTGTGCATATAAAAGATTCTAGGATGTATAGAAAATTCATGATGCTGCTACTTCATTAACAACAACAACAACTATTACTATCATGCCTCGCTCCCAAGCTAGTTGGATCCACTATATAAAAATATTCTAAGCTTCACTCGTAGAGCTGACTCCGGACTAATTTAGGATTGAGGCATAGTTGATTAGATCATTGATTTATGTGTAACGGGACAGTAGGTTTATGATCAAAGACATGGATTTGAAATTATGTTAATGCCTTTTTCTTGGTTTTGTTCGAAAGGTCAAATCTTTGATGATTGCGTCATCTATGATTGAGTTGCGGAAACTTCTGGGGTATCCTCCATCTGGAGCCAATTCTTTCTGGTTAAAGAATCTCTTTCCAGTAGCTCTTGAAGGAGATTCTATGCTGGGTTTTGCTTATGATTTGTAGAAGTTTCATGCTTAAGTTGTACTTAGATATTACTATGTGCATATAAATGATTCTGGAATATATAGAAAATTCACGATACTACTACTGCAACAACAAAAATGATTACTATTATGCCTCACTCCCAAGCTAGTTGGATCGGTGATATGAATCCTTACTGACCAAGTTGCTATATTTAGAACCATCTTAATCTTTTATTTTTGAGAATGGTAACAGGTAGTCTATTTTTCCACGGGTTTACTACATCCAAAAGTGTTACAACTTACATTGCCCTGACTATTACATTATATCATAACCAATCTACGGCTGTAAAAATATCTACTGTCTGATCTATCATTTCCTGTTTACACCAAAAGTAATATAAGCCTTGGCAGTTTAACTTCAATCTCTGCATGCTGCTTGTCCGAGTCTCTTTGAACTTCAATCTCTGCATGCTGCTTTGTTTGTCCTCAAAGAACCATCTTAATCTAATATTCAATAACTAGGTTCTCTAACACTAGTAATTCTCTATATTCTTTTTTTATAAAAGTAGGTTAAATTTTTATTAATGAAGTACCAAGCTGGTACAGAAATAAAGAAGAACTCAGACCAATTAACCAGTACATGCTTCTCCCTAACAACTCTAGGAAATCAAGATATTGAAGTAATTCTCTATTTTTTTTATTGATGTACAACTTTCTAACGAGATCACAAGACTCCTAGATAATGTTAAACCCATATCAATCTAATATTCTATGATTTAACTTCTCTAACACCAGAAGTATTCTATATGTTTTACTTGCTTGCAACTTTCTAACAAGATTACAAGACTCCTAGAGAATGTGAGAATGTTGGAAGTTCTTGCATGACGTCTCCTTCTATTTGCTTCAACTATGAAATTAAAAAAAAAAGGGCACAATACTTTGTTATTTGTTATCACTCTTTTTTACTTCTAACCCCGAAATCGTAAATGTTTAGCATACGAACAGGACTAAACCTTAAATCCAACTGGTCAGTATCAACTATATTGATCTTTTTCTTCTATTATGCTCTTTTGTCACTAAGTATGCATGGATTTTAAGAAATCAAAAGTCTTTCAAAACAACTTCCTTCCATGTGATTTTAGTATTGCTTTGTCCCTTTTTAACCCCTTAAATTACCATGAGATTTTGCACTTATGGATCATCTGGAGGTTGACATGGAACATGAAGAAATCATCTCAAGCGGCCTTGTTCTCATTCTGTCCTCCATGTGTGCTACTTGTACCTTCTACTGGATGTGATCATTTTATATGACCGCACATTCATTTTGACATCCGCGTTTATGTGACATTCATCTTGTGGATGTGTTGAACCTTAAAAGTCCAATATCCACTTCTTATAATATTGTTGATCTGACAATCATTCTATAGAACTTTTTTTTCACTTTGGTAGGTATCTTCCTATGGCTAATATTTTAGTAACACTTCTCCATTTCAACTAACCTATATTAATTATATGTATCCATACCATTCTTGCCGATGTTATTTCTTTCAAACCCGTTTTGAAAGCACTTTCCTGAGCCGAGGGTCTATCGTAAACAACCTCTCTACCCCATAAAGGTAGGGGTAAGGTCTGAGTACATCCTACCCTCCCCAGACCGTACTTGTGGGATTACACTGGGTATGTTGTTGTTGTTGTATCCATACCATTCTTTTGGAATATCGAGGCTTGATATCTTAGAAGGTTTTTACACTAGGATGCCTATTCCGCTATGTTGAACGAATCGGTGAGATGTGAATGTACTTGTTGCTATTGGATATGGTAGTGGTAAGTCCAATTAAGTTGAATTCTGGTCCAATTATGTATATGAGTCAGACACTTACTTTTAAATGGCTTGCCAAAAGCTGCATATGGCTTAACTTGTTAATAACTGTTTCATTTATTGTTCATATAAAATTTTGCTACCACCAAACTTACAGGTTTTAGATGGTGCAGCGATACATTTATTTTTATTTTTTTCGCTTTCCCCTTTTGCAGGCAACATCAAAGAAAGTAATTACGAGAGAAGAGTGGGAGAAAAAGCTCAATGATGTAAAAATTAGAAAAGAAGATATGAATAGATTAGTGATGAACTTTTTAGTCACAGAGGGTTATGTAGAAGCAGCAGAAAAGTTCAGAAAGGAATCTGGAACAGATCGTATCCTTCTATCATCTTTTTTGGTTGCTCATTTCATATTATTGTACAAACTTATGTTGTTGCATATGTGCATCGAGATGCTTCTCCTTATGAATTTATAGCTGATATTGATCTTGCTACTATCACTGATCGAATGGCGGTTAAAAAGGCTGTACAGGCTGGTAATGTAGAGGATGCAATTGAGAAGGTTAATGATTTGAATCCTGAGGTATGACTGCTCTCTTTTCCATTTTGAATGCCTTTTCTACTTATCATTCAGAACCAAATTCATCTTCATCTTTCAATCATTTTTGGTTGGAGCAAGTTTCTCTATGTTGATGCCAAACACACTTCATAATGGTGAAGCCATGTTAGGTATTAACATTCACAATAAAAATTATGTTTTGAATGAACTAGGCATGTCTTTTATCTTTGGAGGAGATGAAATGAGACTGACTTTATGCAATATTCGTAATTGATGTATTTGTTTATGAAACGGAGCAAATCAGTGCTAAGCAGCTAAGGTACTTTTGGCTGACTGTTTTAATATCGTATCTTACATTTAGGATAGAAGAAACCATTTTATTGTGACGCGGTGTATTTTGTTCCAAAAGCGGGATAGATATTCTCTCGAATTGCTGTTTGAAAGATTGTTCAGGAGTTGCACGATAAAATTGTGACTAGAACCACTGAAATCTAAGGCCAGTCTAGTACGAGTCACATATACAATAAATCTCAGTTCATAAAATTACTAATACTGTTTTAATTGTAATCTTCTCTACATTTATTCCCTTGTTGAGTCGAACCCCGACCTCATGGTTGGAGGTGGACAGCTCGTATCATTAGACTATCCCTCATTTGTCACTGCTAATAGAATGATTGAAGAGAGCCGTGCACACATTACGTAATGAAAGCATACGTCATTTGAACATGACCTTTCAAGTGGGAAGCTCTTTGATGATACTATTCTCTGCCAGTCCTTCTAGTAAGATTGAAGCAGCAACAATTGGTGTTATTAATTTGCTACTCAACTTTCACGATTTTGCACTTAGTGTTAGGTTCCGTGAAACTCTTAATTTTAGGTTTTGTCATTACTTATTTCTGCAGCCACATTGCTAATTCATGAATTTGTATCCCTCTTAGGTTTCCCATTTCATATAGCTATAATTTTCTTTTAATTTCATAAAAGTAGATATTATACAATGAATACTAAATATTTGACTTAGACTAGCTAAATATATAAGTTTCTAGGCGTTTGGACACGAATTGGTTGATATCCGAAAAAATTAGTATTTGAAGTTGAGTTAAAAAGCACAGGTTGAAGTTATGTTTGGACATGAAAGCACAGTTGAATTTTTGTGAGTGATAATCTAAATAAACCTGAAAAACTCCTAAAACATGCATTTCAAACTTCAAATTCCATATTTCAAGTTTGGAGTTGAAATATGGGCTAGTTTGATAAACAAATACTTATTTGAAATAATCTCCAAATATCATTTCAAAAATTTGAAACAAGATCTATGGACAAATAGGGTATGCTTCCATGTAATAGAGGTGAAAACGAACTGGGCCAGCTTGGAGGAGTTATTGCACCCGCCAACCTTTTTTTAGAAGTTTTAATACATCACTATTATATCTATGTCCATCTTGGACAAGGTGCTTTTCCTGCACATTCTTGAAATTTGCATAAACATCCAAAAGATATGAGAATGGCTTATACGTATAACACTTTTTGATAGGATCCAAGAAAGCTTAATTCCATTGAAGACTAAGGAATATCAAGATGCTTTAAAGGGCTTCAGTTGGCAATGAAAACATATCTTGTAATGGAAGAATAACTCCAACCCAAAATAGATATTGTAGGAAAGTCTTACAACTATTTGGAGGCCCAAATTGAAGATCAACATGAGTTGGATTGTGGCCCATGATCTGTCCAACAAGGATCAAGTCTAGCAGCCCAAACTTGTGTTTCTAGAAGCTTATTTAATGCTGTGTTGACTGCAATTAAAGCTTTATTGAACAAAGTGTTGGTGGTCTTCTACGCGCGTTGGAACAAAGTGTTTGTGGTCTTCTATGCACCTTGAAATTTCAGATTATTTAATTTGGTTTGACCACATTTGAAGCCTAGAATGTTCTTTCTTTTCTTTAGAATGGCAGCCACCATTTACTCCTATATAAAGGAGTGTTTTCTTCTTCATCGTAACAAAGTTTGATTTAATATTAATATTAATATTATTAAATTAACAAAGGAGCTCTGATACCACTTGATAACAGTACGGATAGCGGAAGACTTTAGAATTAGAAGTTAGAAAGAGGGAAGGGTTGATTCTTGATAGAGAACACAAGTTCAAGTATTTGATTGTTGAAACCTTGTTTAATAGTAAAAGAAGCAGTGAATTAATTATTATTAATAATAATAATAATAATAATAATAATAAAAAACCGAGCTACGGTTTAAAGTAGAACAAAAAGGGCAAACCATATAGAGAACATCAAAGCTCTCCACAAGCCACAAGGCTAATAATATTAATATTAAATCAAACTTTGTTACAATGAAGAAGAAAACACTCCTTTATATAGGAGTAAATGGTGGCTGCCACCCTAAAAAAAAAAAAAACATTTTAGGCTTCAAATGTGATCAATTCCCAAGGTGCATAGAAGACCACCAACACTTTTTTTTTTTTTGAAATTGACCACCAATGCTTTGTTCAACAAAGCTTTAAATGCAGTCAATATAGCATTAAATAAGCTTCTAGAAGCACAAGTTTGGGCTGCTAGACTTGCTCCTCTTTGGATAGATCATGGACCACAATCCAACTCATGTTGATCTTCAATTTGGGCCTCCAAATAGTTGTAAGACTTTCCCAAAATATCTATTTTGGGCTGGAGCTATTCTTGCATTACAAGACATGTTTTCATTGTCAATTGAAGCCCATTAAAGCATCTTGATATTCCTTAGTCTTCAATGGAATTAAGCTTTCTTGGGTGCTACATTCTCCCCCTCTTAACCTGAATCTTGGTGGTGTCCTTATTTGCTCCTTAACGGATTGAGCCTCCATGGTTGCTATCGTCTTTTTTAATATTTTAAAAATATTTAGGACATTTGAAGATTTTATCCTTATTTGGTATCTTGTTAGTTTGATTAGAACAAACTTATACTTGTCCAAATGGTTTTCCTGATAAGGGTTTGAAAGCGTTGTGGAGATGTTACAAAAATACGGCTCAAAGTCATCTCGAGGACTGAAAATATGCTAAACGGATGGACAAAGAGTACCTTGGTTTTTGTATGTAGGAAAAAGGAAATTTTCAAAGTTGTGTGAGTAGTTGGCATATTAAACTTATGGGTTATATCATGAAACATTAAAAACGAATTATAGAGCATAGACGTAGGGATGCTACAAGGGTGATAGAAACGGGTTGGTAGGTCTACTATAAACGCTAAATTTTTGCTAAGAAGATTAATAGAAGTTCTTGGGGGAGAAAATAAAGGATCTTCATATCATATTTATTGTCCTGCAGAAAACATATATAGAGCGCAGAGAAAGGTCCTTCGATGGAGGTTGGAAAAAAAAAAGAAGAAAAAAAAGAGGTATGCCACACACAAATTGAGAAAAGAAAGGAATCCCTATTGAATACATAAATGCCATAAAAATATGTATAAAGGAGCAGTCATAAGTGTGAAATTAGTTGGAGGGGATAAAGAGGAGTTTCCATAGCTTGGGCCGT
Source organism: Lycium ferocissimum (assembly GCF_029784015.1). Lineage (NCBI taxonomy): Eukaryota > Viridiplantae > Streptophyta > Magnoliopsida > Solanales > Solanaceae > Lycium > Lycium ferocissimum. Next base: position 29,235,653 of record NC_081352.1, on the reverse strand, counting down.
GGGCTTACATTGGGATCTACTTGCTTACGTTAGTTTATGGATGATTTAAGTAATAGTTTACAGAATAGGGTCATGGTGTATGCTATTCATGGACGATATTATGTTAGTTGATGAAATTAGCAAGAGCCAATTAAAAGCTTGAATTGGAGAAACATTTTAGAGAGTAATGGTTTTAAAATAAGTAAATTAATATAGAAGATATGCTCTTCAAGTTTGTCCAATATAAAAAGAATACATTGACGTTCAAATCCAAGCAGAGGCAAAAATCAGTAGGTGATTTCTTCACATCTACCTAAGCCTTGGTGGGCAAAGTTATTGACACGTGTGGTGGGACTGTGGAAGATAGCAGGTGTCCGGTTGAATAGTCGAGGTGAGCACAATCTAGCATTAACACCATCATTATAAAAAAAATTGACATGAGCCTTAATGGAATTGCGGTTTCTAAATGCAAATAATCAATTTCATTAGTTGATTCTATATGTTACATCTCACTGAATTCTGATTTCTCCTTTAAAAAAAGAGCTAGAGATCCATGAGATGTAAATATAGGATCAAATATGATGATTGAATTGGAAGAGCGCTATGGAGAGTGTTTCTGATAAGAAGCTAGATATCCAGTGATATCTTTTGTGTTTTAGTTTTGTGGGATTAAAGGAGAATTTCTTGAATAGAAATGAAAAAGGAATAAAAAGTTGAGGACAAAGTCCTCCTATTATTACCTTATAATATATTTGATATCCATATTTGATATCCGATCAAGGATGTGCCAAACCCAAGCACACCCCTTGCTACCCCTTTCCCCTAGAAAAAACAATTATGGTAGGTGCTTCTCTCTCTCCCCCACTCTCTTTATCTTTCCTTGTTTTATTGTTATTGTGCAGCAGGTGTTTCGTATGCATGCATGCTTTGTGTGTTTCTTTTAACTTTCTCTTTTATCATCTAAAAAGCTTACCGTTTAAGAGATCTTCAGACTTGGGAATTGAAATTTTGCAAAATGAACACCTGCTTATCATGAATTGCAAATTAGGTTGATAATATTTTTGGTTAATCTTAACATAGTTTTACCTTCTTGAATGCAGATACTGGATACAAACCCCCAGCTCTTTTTCCACCTCCAGCAACAAAGGCTGATAGAGTTGATAAGGAATGGAAAGGTTGAGGAGGCTTTGGAGTTTGCTCAAGAGGAGCTAGCTCCAAGGGGAGAGGAAAATGTAACTATTAATACATAAATCTATCCTCTTCATTTCGCTAAATCTCTTTGGAGCGTATGGCAAAATCTATATTTGTTTCGGATGACTTGGCTTGAGATTGAAACTAACTTTTACTCTTAGAAAAAAGCTTTGGTTGACACAATCCTATGTGTAACCCATCCTTCTTTAGTGCATGATGGATTTGACTACTTTTTTGCAGCAAAGTTTCTTAGAAGAATTAGAGAAGACTGTTGCACTATTGGCCTTTGAAGATGTATCCAACTGTCCAATTGGAGAGCTTCTAGATGTATCGCAGCGGCTAAAGACCGCAAGCGAGGTCAATGCTGCAATCCTCACCAGCCAAAGCCATGAAAAGGGTTAGTCTCCTTAGTACTTTCCATTAAATATCATAGTTGATGATCCTCCTCACATTTCTCAGGAAGAGGGTTTGGTTTGTGTGTGTGTGTGTGTTTGGGGGGTTTTGGCGGGGTTGGTGCATTTAAAGATTTTCAAAGTCTGCTGTGTTTGAAAAAGCTTTTGTTGGTTTTATATTTGGCACACCCAATCAATGAAAAGATTTTGTGTGATAATAACATAATTAGGAATATTTATGTGTATAAGATCATGGTATGAAATGCTATTTTTATGATTAATCTTTGATTAAACAGATCCAAAGCTACCAAGCCTATTGAAGATGTTAATATGGGCACAAAATCAGCTTGGTGAAAAAGCCATTTATCCGCGCATAAATGATCTATCGACTGCTACACTGGAAGATCCTGCTGTTTGAAGGATGACTGTATGTTCCTTGATACATGATCCACAACTTGCTTGTATCGCACTTTTACTGAAAATTGCTTGAAGATGATGTATCTTTCTTCTTTTAATATAACTATAGCTGCTTGTTACTAGGAGATTCATTTTTATTATATTATGGTTTCTCAAATTGATGTTAGCCTGGTAGATTGACGTGTCTGTTTATCAATCGATGTACATGAACATGGTTTGTACTTGCTTATCGTACAAGGTTTCATAAATTGATTTGTGCTTTTCATAATCATAACCTTTGTGTTTGAAATTTGTGGAGTGTTTATAAAGAAAATAAGCTATTAATCCCAATCTGTCAAAAACTCAAAATAAAGACACCGATACATTATGACTCCATTCCAGAATTCAGTCAAAAATCAAAAACTTCAGAACCAAGTCTTCCTCTTCAATCCCTTTTTTATTTCTCCAAAATGTTATGATGTTTCATTTGTTCGCCAGATATGTTTGACGATGTACTAAAATCATATTTTTTTGCAGTAATATATAAACAGAATAATCAAGAGCTATCCAAGTTCCGTGAATGCCATATTGGTTTAAATTTCTAAATCCCTACAGTAATAGGAACTCACTAAATCAAAACTTATAATCGAGCATGACTGCAATAATGTTTTCTCATGATCTCATCTACCTAACAGTGACGAAGCCAGAATTCTATATTAGGCGATTAAAAAAAAAAACTTGGAAATGTCACAGTTAGAATTTGAACTTGTGATGTGAAACAAATTTTGAACCCATACACCATTACACTAGAATCTTCAATCCCTTTAACAATTTATATATACCCAAAAAGTTTGTTTAATTTTTATATAACTAAAAACATCATTTTTGTGCTATTAACCGGGCATACTTACCCTGCGAAAGAGATTCAGATGAACCCCTTCCCTCCATCTTGTTCCGCTGTTGCTGCCTAAATTCGGTGGGCAATGCAAATACATGTGATTATGGAAAGCAGCTTGCTCGACAGAATAGTCGTGGCATGCACAAACTGACCCGACACAACCGTTATAAAAAAGAGATAAAAGAATGACTGCAGTAAAATAAAAACTCAAACTATTCAAATGAAATGAGCTAACAAGTGAAGCAGAAAATGATCATATGATGAAATGGTAAGAATTTTTAAGTCTCCATCCATAGTACATAAACCAATGTAGTAGTAGTACTGGTTTTAGAACAACTCTGAAGTTTAGTAGCTTGCTGCTGAAATGTCCTAAATGCCCTGTCTCTGTCTCCCATATCAAAGTTTCCATCATCAAAGTTGAGAGCATAACTTGAAGGATCATACTGGAATTTACCTTGTCTTTTCTTCTTCACTGCTAAGTTCTTCACTACTGCTCTCATTCTCCCAAATAAACACTTGCATTGCTTCTTGCTATAATTGTTTACCCATAAAAAGCTTCTCACAAATCCACCCATGATAAAAATCAAGGAACCAAAATTAACTTGCAAGATTTGATCCTTTTGTGTTTAGCTCAAGTTCACATTTGTAATCTATCAAGAACAAAGAAAAGGCCAAAAGGGTGTTTGAACATGCCAATCTTGGACATGAAAAGAGACTGAGGAAAGCAAATCCCTGCAACAACCTATGTTCTGTATAGCCAGGTTTAACTAGCAAGTTTTGATCTTTTTGTGTTTATTTCAAGTTACCACATTTGTATATAGCAAAAACTATCAAGAACAAAGAAAAAAGGCCAAAAGGGTGTTTGGAAATGGCAATCAACCTGAAGAAAAATGTAATCTTTTTTCCTTTTCTTTTTGTGGGGTTTGGTTGTATTCAATGGAAAGCAAATGGAAACACAAAAATGGAGATCTTTTGGGTCTTTTAAAGAAGCTATGCCCCTACCAGTTTCAGTATCTTCATACGTGTAACACTTTTTCTTGCATTGGGAGACTCAAATTCCATGATCCAGAGAGAGAAAAAAAGAATTCTGGTGTGTGTGGGGGTTATAGGCTGTGGGGAAGAGAGCCCACTACATGCTAGTATCACTATCAAATTAGTTGTAAGGTGACAAAAACAAAGGGTGCATGGTCCATATAACTTATGAGCATAAATTCACTCAATTCGTCGTTCGGTAGGAAATTGTGGAAGATGATTTAAATCGGTAAAATCATGATGATTTGAAGTTTTTGTATATGTAATTTGATTTTAAGCCAGTATTTTTTCACGTACATAAAAACTCCCACGGTTGTAACATGAAAACCATTAAAACTTTCCCAATTTTATACAATCTTATCAAATGAGAATTCAGCCTATAACAAAATTAATACGCTACTAGGCGCTTTTCTAAAAAATACAACATCAATTGATCAAACTTTAGTTCAATTAAAAAAAAAAAAAAACTAAACATGAGTTGTAGTGTAACTATTCTTTAATATAATCCTCCCACATGGTATGGACAATATCTTAATATACTATCAACTTGCAAATCTTTTAATATTCGATATAAATGATTGGTAAACATGGTTAGTAAATATATCTACCAACTTATGAATCTTTTTTTTACATATATAAACTTATGGGTCAAGTTTACATTAATAAAATTTGAAATCATGATTTGGAATCCCAAACCACACCTTTTGAAGAATTTGTGATTTGAAATCATGATATGAAGTTGAAGCTGAAATTGAAATTTTGATTGAAATTGAAATTTTGTGCAAATTGCATAAACAAACGCTGATTTGCATGAACAAACGCCTACTTAGTGTTTGCATTAAGCAAAATAAATATGAGGTATACGTATTATACATATTGCTTTTTATCATTTAATCATAGTTAACATAAGCGGATTCTATACATTTGAAGAGTTCAACTGAATTCAATATCTCTTATACTGAGCGAAAATAATTATGTTAAAAGAGATTAAGATTTTAATTAATATGAAATCATGATTGCAAATATACATTGTGGTCAGTAGTGAAATCACAAAGATTGAACATATCAAGTTTAAATTCAAAATCCGCCTCTGATAGTAAAGTAATACTATGTATTTTGAATTTAAACATATGAAGTTTTATGCTTAGATTAAATTAAGGGTCTTTGACATATATATACATCTTAAGGAGAAATATTTACTTAAACGCGACGATAGCTTTTTTTTATATTTACAAAACATAACATTAAAAATCCTATACAAAATGTGTTTTATATTTTTTAAATTTTTTTTTTTTTAAAATATATTTTTAAAAATTATTTTTTATTTTTTTTAAAAAAATATTTTTTAAATTTTTTTAAATTTTTTTTTTTTTTTTAAATTAATATTTTTTTTTTGCTCAAAAACTTATGTATGAAAGTCATATGAAATGCGTATATATCTCGCTCAAGACTTAAAAAGTTTGCTCAAAATTTAGTGTATGAAAAAACGGTATGAAAAATGTATAAATATGTATATCTCGTTCAAGGATTAAAAATTCGCTTAAAATTGTGTGTATGAAAACAATATGAAATTTGTATCTTGCTCATGTCTTAAAATTTCGCTCACATTTCCGTGTATAAAGTTCATGTTATGTAAAATTAATACAACTACAATAACATTGTATACAACTTTGATACAATATTCAAGACTTAAAATAATCGCTCAAATTTTTGTGTATGAAATGCGTATATCTTGCTCAAGGCTTAAAAAGTTCGCTCAAATTTTATGTATAAAGAACGTATGAAATGTGTATACCTTGATCAAGGCTTAAACATTACGCTCAAAATTTTACGTGCATGAGAATAGTATGAAATGCGTATATCTCCCTCAAGACTTAGAATTTCATTCACATTTTTTGTATATAAAGTTCATATTAGGTTTTGGAAAATTAATACAACTACAATAACATTGTAACAATTTTCATACAATATTCAAGCGCTTAAAGTTTTCATTTCCAAATTTTGTATATGAAAATTATATTAAAAAAATTTGAAGAGCTCACACATACATATTTCATACATTTTTCATACAACTTTCATACACGAAATTTGAGGTAATTTTTTAAGCCTTTGAGCCAAAAAAAAAATTTTAAAATTTTTAAAAAATATATATAAAAATTATTTTTTAAAAATAAAAATATTTTTTTTAAAAAATATTTTTTTATAAAAAATATATATATTTTCCGGAAAAAAAAATAAAAAAACGAAAAATATATGAAAATCCGTCATGTTTCGTAATATATCGTTATGTTTTGTAAATAATGAAAAGCGTCGTTACGTTTCGTAAATATTTCTCCAATACGTATATATATGAATAATTTCAGAGTCATCTCTCAGGTTTAACTTTGTAGCACTAATCTCTCTTGTGATTTCAAACTTTGAATTTTAAATAACGCCAACTGCAACTTCCAATATTATCTTTGGAAAATAGCTACTATTATGGAGTTTCAAGTTCTACGGGTGAAGTCTCATACGTGAAATTTGAAATTTTTAATTACAGGAGCAAAAAAATGACTATTAGTGAAATTTACTCTATGTTGAAAGCTGAAAAAGGGATCTTTACACAAATAGCCAGTCGGTTTACTGTTTATGTTTTCTATTTAGTATACGTATATTATGCATATATTATACAAATCCGCTGAATATTTTTAATTTAAGTGCTTGGATGGACGTTGATTCCTTGAAAGGAACCTAAGGTCCGTGATTTAATTCTTGGAAATTAGCCTGCTAACGAATAGTGGAGGATAAGACCTTCTTTGATCCATCAAATCAAAGAATGGCTATTTTTGTTGAAACTCCAATTGTCTCCAAAAAAAGGCAATCTTACAGATGGTACGAATTTGTGAATTTCCTTTACTATCTTTCCTTCTTGTCTGCACACACAAAGCCGCTTTTAGCTTTTTCTGCATTCTCATCAAAATTCCCTTTTGTCCCTCTTCTTCTTGGCCCATCCTATCTCATGGGCCTTTGTAAATTATCCATTTTTTTGTCTTTGATTTTGGCATCATCTGTTATGTACACATCCTTTAGGGGGTAAAATGCATAAAGTACATTTTTAGTCCTGTAATTAAAAAATGGTATTGTCATAGAGTATTAAATTTCATTCAAGTTTTGCTTGTGGAATTTAAAGCTCCATGATAGTGGTTATTTTTCAAAGACATGGTCGAAAAGTGACAAATGGACGATATTTCTACTACTTTAGGTGATCATTTGAGGACGTTGGTTGTGGGTGGCTCTTAGGCCATAGGCACATTATATGCCTGGACGGAGCCAGGAATTTTAACAAAAGAATGTTCAAGAAAATATATGACGCCACACTTGAATTTTGAACTTGCAACCTCAAGTAAATTTTGAACCACTTTTGCCGTTACACACTAGAAACTTTTCTTATTTCAAAAAATTCAACAAGTTATATATATGTGGAAAATGTATTTCATACTCTTTTTACATGACATAAGTTTTCGACAAAGAAATTCGATTGAATCCTCTTTATTAAAGGTAGCTACGTCCCCTAGGTGTAGGCACACACACAACTCTCTGTCAGACTTGTATATAGAGATAAATTTAAGGCAGATTCAACTAAACTTATTGTGTTGGATTTGAACTATCTGTACATATATATAAGAATAATTTTAAAATGTATGCATAACATAAGATCAAACCTATTGTAGCTGCATATATAACTTAAGTTTACTAGCCACTTTTTGGCTATGTCTTTACAAAATAGACATTGTTATGAAGTTTCAAATTCCAATCTGAAATTTCATGATAATAGCTGGTGTTTCACCTGTAAAATTTAAAATTCCACGATAATACTTTAAAGTTTTACCTATGAAATTTGAAATTTTATAGCACTAACTGTTTTTCAATTGCAGAAATTGAAAAATAACTATTTGTGAATTTTAGCCTTTAAAATCTAGATTCTCCTTGGATGAGTTTGCTGGCAATTGGCCAATGGATTGAGATTTGTCAGACTCTTTGCCCACTTTGGTATTTTCATCAGTGCAAACTCTTTGATAATACTCAAAACTAGCCCACTTTTGAAGAGATGAAAAGGCTTACAGGTCCAATGGGACAATTTTCAGCCCACTAAGAAATTTTCTCTCAGAAATTGGATACATCTTCCTGTTGTTTTCCTGTGCAGCAGTAATATACTTTTCTCGTGATTTTAGATTCTTTTGGAACTGTAGAAGATTTTGGAGGAATTGATAACATAGTACTGTGAATTGTGATTGGTTATATAAATTTGAGAATTATTATGTTTCCCTTTATGATTGACTAAGGACTAAAGGTGATAGACTGTTAGAGGTGAATTCAAAATTTGTGTGTTATGTTTTTTACTTACTGAGTTATGTATATATATATATATTATCTTAATAGATATAGAGTTTGAAAAAAAGATATACTATAATGGTGGCTCCATCTCTAAGAACGGCAGAGAATGATCCACAGTACTGCTTACCGGTTTACGTGAACTTGATATAATTGAAGATATTTTATTTTAAACTCTCAACTACGGTTTTTATCATATTGGACCATCTGAACATTTTCAGATAAGAACCTGCCAATACATAACACATAACGTACGTGTTACCTATTAGACACTTGCCGCTCAAATTTTGGAGAAACTTATGTGTGCGTTCACAAGCGCTCGTTACGAAGATAAGTCAATAAATATAAATATGTCATGTCCTTTGATTATACACATCTGCAAAAAGCCGTAAAATCTAAGGCTTGTTCCAATTGAGGCTGATGTGTATAATTAAAGAAGGTGTCATATTTTATGTGTTCAATTAATCTACGTAATCGTGCTTGAGATTTTTTCAAAAGTTGAGTTGGAGTGTTTAATAGTAGGAAACTTTATCATATGTTTAGATGCTCAATTGAAACTTGTCGTAGATCGAGTATCTAAGTGAAATATACTGATAACTATAAGGGATTGTCATTGTATTCCACCAATCCTCAAATCTAACCGACAGAGTTTGTTAAAATATTCGCAGAACAAAACGCGCGTGTTCATTTATTACAAACTTAAAAAATCAAAAACTGCTCAAAAATATATTTTAAAAGATTACTTGGAACCTACTCAAACATAAAGAACCATTTTTCTCTCTTGTTTTTCCTCAAATATTAGGTGAGTATACACACACATACATATGTAAGTAAAAAGAATTCATTGTCTTTGCTTTTGAGTGCATAATGTATTAGTTCAGACGGACAGATATAATATAGTTAATAAGGAAATTTATGGATGAAGATAAAACAAGATCTTCATCGTGTGTACTTTAATTAATTAAGAAAGAAGAAATCATTTTTTCTTGATAATTGCAAAAGATATTAGTAATAGAATAAGTGTAAAGTGCTGAACTGATGCTTGGCTCGATGAGAATAATGTTAAGTGAGATTCCCACATGTATTTTGCACCTCTAATAGTTTTAGATAGACTGATCGTAGCAGATTTTAGAATATCTCATTTGGATTTGCTCCCTTCACCTTTTATTTTCTTGTGTAATTAATTATTCAGTAGTCAGGCTCAAGTAATTTTGATGCGCTGCATAAGATTCATTGAAGGAAAATGCCTCTATATCATAAACTTTTTCATTTTCAAGACTCGAATTCAAAATTTCTAGTTAAAAGTATTGAAAGGATCTCATCCATCTTTGGGGAAACGACGGTTTGTCCAAGGAATATCAATTGATACTCTTTTGTTAGAAAATTACACTGTGCGGATAGATAATATATAGTGCAGTTGCTAGGTTTAGACAGACTAATTTTGGCAGCTGTAAGAATATCTCATTTGGATTTTGCCCCTTACACCTTTTATTTTTTTGTCGTAGTTCGAGTATCTAAATGCTATTCACCCGGTATAATTTCCCAGCGAAAGAGATTCAGATGAACCCCTTCCCTCCATCTTGTTCTGCCGCTGCTGCCTAAGTTCGGTGGGCAACACAAATACATGTGATGATGGGAAGCTGCTTGCTCGGCAAAATAATCGAGGCTTGCACAAACTGACCCGACAATGACTGCAGTAAAATAAAAACTCAAACTATTCAAAAGAAATGAGGTAATAAGTGAAGCAGAAAATGACTATATGAAGTAGTAGTAGTACTAGTTTTAGAACAACTCTGAAGTTTAGTAGCTTGCTGGTGAAATGTCCTAAATGCCCTGTCTCTGTCTCCCATATCAAAGTTCCCATCATCAAAGTTGAGAGCATAGCTTGAAGGATCATACTGGAATTTAACTTGTCTTTTGTTCTTCACTACTGCTCTAAATAAACACCTGCATTGCTTCTTGCTATACTTGTTTACCACTTTTGCCATTGCACACTAGAAACTTTTCTTATTTCAAAAAAATAAATAAAAATCAACTGTATATATGTATATATGGAAAATGTATTTTATACTCTTTTTACATGATAGTATTTTCTGACAACGAGATTCAGTTGAACCCCCTTTTATTAAAGGTAGCTACGTCCCCTAGGTGTAGGCACACACACATGACAGAACTCTCTATCCGACTTATATATAGAGACAAATTTAAGGCGGATTCGACTAAACTTATTGGTTTGGACTTGAACTATTTGTACATATATACTATAAGAATAATTTTAACATGTTTGCATAACATAAGATCACACTTATGCTATATAATTTAAGTTTACTGGCCACTTTTTGGCCATGTTTTTTAAAAATAGACTTTGCTATGGAATTTCAAATTTCACATCTGAACTTATAGTATTCTGGATTTGAAATTTGAAGTTACATGACCATATTTTGAAGTTTTACCTATGGAATTAGAAATTTTATAGGAGTAACTATTTTGCAATTGCAGAAATTGAACAGTAACTATGTTTACGTACCCTTTAAAAATCTAGATTGTCCTTGGATGAGTGTTTGCTGGCAAATTGGCAATTGGCCAATGGATTGAGATTTGTCAGACTCTTTGCCCACTATGGCATTTTCATCACTACAAACTTTTTGACATTTTTTTGCGCGGATTGCCCTTCTTTTGGGGTGGTCTTTAAATTTTGCCCCTCAAATTTGTGATCTTTAAATTTTGCCCCTCATATTTGTGGTCTTTAAGTTGTGCCCTTCGCTTGGAAAGATGGGCGAATACATGAAGTTCTGGGTTCGAACCCCCGCTCAAGCATAAAATAAAAAAATAATTTCACAAGGCAGGACTGGGGGAGTGTATGCCGGATCCGGCATACAATCTTTAAGGAAAAGCTAAAGTTATGCCGGATCCAGCATAACTAAAAGTTTGCCCCATAAGGCAGAATTTTTCCTAAGGCATAGTTTAGTTATGCCTTATGGGGGCGTAATTTTAGTTAAGGCATAACAAAATTATGCCCAAGAAGAAAATTTTCCTTAAGGCATAGACTTTGCCTTATAAGGCAAAGTTTAAGTTATGCATAAAAAAGTTCTTATGGGCATACTTTTAGTTATGTCTTTGGGCATACTTTTAGTTAAGGAATAACTAAAAGTTTACCTTGAAAAGTAAAAAAAAAATATATATATATATATATATATAAGGCAAAAGCCCCCCCTCCGGCGTACTTTTAGTTAAACATAACTAAAAGTCCGCCCTCCGATGCGAACTTATAGTTAAACATAACTAAAAGTCTCTACGGGAGGGGGCATAGCAAAATTTAAACTTTGCCTTATAAGGCAAACTCTTAGTTATGCCTTAAGGAAAACTTACGCCTTATGGGGCATACTTTTAGTTATGTTTTATGGGACACACTTTTAGTTAAGGCATTACTAAAAGTTTACCTTGAAAAGTTTAAAAAAAATACATATATATATATATATATATATATATATATATATATATATATATATCTTCAAGGCAAAAGTAGGGGCATACATCAATGGGCAAACTTTTATCGGACCCGCATAAACTTGTGAAGGAATTATCAAAATTATGCGGACCCGACATACTTATGCCAAGTACGCCCATAAGGCATAAGTATGCGGTCCCGGCATAACTTTGGTAATTCCTTCACAAGTGTATGCCGGTGGGGGCATAGCGAATTTTAAACTCTGCCTTGCGAATTGTTTTTAAAATTTTGACTGTGTGTGAGTTCGAACCTGGAACCTATGAGTTTTAGCAGAAGGGCAAAATTTAAAAATTTTAAATATGAGGGGCAAAATTTAAAGACCACCCCAAAAGAAGCAGAATTGCCCACTTTTTGATAATACTCAAAACTAGCCCACTTTTGAAGAAATAAAAAGGCTTACAGATCCAATGGGACAATTCTCAGCCCAAAAAGTTTTTTTTTTTTCCTATCAGTATTGGATATATCTTCATGTTGTGTATTCCTATGTAGCAGTAATATACTTTTCTCATGATTTTAGATTCTTTTAGTACTGTAGAAGATTTTGGAGGAAGGTATCACATAGTACTGAGACTTGTGATTGGTCTTATATTAATTTGGAGAATTGTTCGGTTCTCTTTTATGATTGATTAATAACTTGTTTGGATGGGCTTATAACTTATGAATTATAAGCTATTTTAATTGATGACTTTTGACTTATTTTTGTTATTTTAGCTTAAGAGCATTTTTTTTTTATTTTTACCTAAACATTACGAAAGTGCTTTAAAGCACCCAAAATAAGCTAATTCAAACAGGCTCTAAAGCTGATAGAATCGACATGGCAGAATCAAAATTTTAATTTATGGGTACATTCTAGATCATAATCATTTTTGTTTTTGCTTATTGAGTTCTGAATATATTAACTATACATATTATATAATTTTTTAAAAATAAATAGAGTTCGAAAAAAGATATTGAGTTCTGCCAAACCCTTAACAATAATGGTTGTTCCACCTGAACTCAATAACTTGTTAGTATATTTCATTTAGACTCTCAAACTACAGGATGTTTCAATTGAGCACATGAACACATGATAATGTGTTCTTATTAGACACTTGCAGCTCAAATTTTAGAAAAGTTTATGCTTACATTCTCTAGCATTGGGTACGTAGATAAGTTAATAAATTAAAATATGTTACTTCCTTTAATTAGACACATTAGCCTCAACAATAAGCCGTAAAATCTAAGGCTTGTCCCAATTGAGACCGCTGTGTATAATTACAGGAGGTGATATATTTTATGTGGTCAACTTATCTACGTAATGAGTGCTTCGAAACACATGCTTATGCTTTTCAAAATTTTGAGTTGGGAATGTTTAATAAGAACACTTTATCATATATTCAGGTGTTCAATTAGAACATGTCGTAGTTCGAGTGTCTAAGTGAAATATACTGACAAGTTTAAGAGATTGTTAATTTACTACCATTTTCCCCCCAATTTCGCTCAATCATAATAGAATTTGTTAAAATATTTGATTCGAAAACCAAACGTGTTCATTTTTAACAAATTTTTAAAATTCAAAACTTGCTCAAAAATATATTTAAGAGATTACTTTGAACCTACTCAAGGAACTATTTTTTTTTTTTTTCATTTTTTCTAAAATATTAGGTGAATATAAGTTGATAGGAATTGAGGCTCGGACAAAAGAAGATCTTCATCGTGTGTGCTTTAATTAATTAAGAAAGAAGAGAACAATTTTTTCTTGACAATTGCAAAAGATATATAATATAATATAATTAATAATAGAATAAGTGTAAAGTGCTGAACTGATGCTTGGCTCGATGAGAATAATGTTAATTGAGATTCCCACATGTATTTTGCACCTCTAATAGGTTTTAGATAGACTGATAGTATCATATTTTAGAATATCTCATTTGGATATTCTCCCTTGGCCTTTTTATTTTCTTGTGTAATTAATTATTCAGTAGTTGGTGTCCATCGACTCGAGTAATTTAAATTCACGCCGTGTAGAATTCATTAGAGGAAAAACAAATGCTCTTTATCAGAAATTTGTTCGTTCGAACCCGAAATCTCTAATTAAGAGTACCCGAAAGGATCCCATCACTACAATTGTCCAAGAAATATCAACTGGTATTCTTTCGGTAGAAAATTACCTTTGTGTAGGTAGATAGTATATACTAGTTGCTAGTTTTAGACATACTAATTCTAGCAGCTGTAAGAATATCTCATTTGGATTTGCCCCTTTCACCTTTTATTTTTTTGTGCAATTAATTATCGAGATTTTAGAATATCTCATTTGGATTTGCTCCCTTCGCCTTTTTCTTTTCTTGTGTAATTAATTATTCATCAATTGGTGTCCACCGACTCGAGTAATTTAAATTCACGCCGTGTAGAATTCATTAGAGGAAAAAAATTGCTCTTTTCATAATTTTTTTCGTTCGAATCTGAAATCTCTAGTTAAGAGTACTCGAAAGGATTCCATCACCACAATTATCCAAGAAATATCAACTGGTATTCTTTCGGTAGAAAATTACACTATGCAGGTAGATAATATATAGTAGTTGCTAGGTTAGACATACTAATTCTAGCAGCTGTAAGAATATCTCATTTGGATTTGCCCGTTTCACCTTTTATTATTTTGTGCAATTAGTTATCGAGATTTTAGAATATCTCATTTGGATTTGCTCCCTTCGCCTTTTTATTTTCTTGTGTAATTAATTATTCAGTAGTTGGTGTCCACCGACTCGAGTAATTTAAATTCTCGTCATGTAGAATTCATAAGAGGAAAATAATGCTCTTTATCAGAAATTTTTTCGTTCGAACCCGAAATCTCTAGTTAAGAGTACCGGAAAGGATCCCATCACTACAAGTGTCCAAGAAATATCAATTGATATTCTTTCGGTAGAAAATTACACTGTGTAAGTAGATAATATATAGTAGTACTAGGTTTAGACATACTAATTATAGTAGCCGTGAGAATATCTCATTTGGATTTGCCCCTTTCACCTTTTATTTTTTTATGCAATTAATTATCGAGTATTGAATTAGTATTCGATATTCAGTGGTTTGAACTTAAAACTTCTGATTGTGATTAATGAAATGATCTTATCCATCAAAAGCGAAACTACCCTTATTCAAGAAATCTCAAAAATATTTATTCGTCGGAAAATTACATTATATAAATAGGTAATATATCGTCCGGTAGCTAATTTATACAAGACTGATAGTAGCAAATTTAAGAGAATCTAATTTGGATTTGGTCCCTTTACCTTTTAGTAGCTCTGTCAGGAGTCATATGCACACCATAGAGCCCTAAAAATCTGTACTTAATTAATTGTGGGGCTGCACTAATTCTTGATTGTCAAATATTTTGTATTCAAGTACACTTATTAGTACATAATTAATTGAGTACATATAAAATATTAATTGCATGATCATGCTTGTTAGTCATCTAATTCTCCAGTACTGAGTATAATCATCCTTCCTCCTTTTGACCTTCAAAAGGGGGGATGATACTGCAAGAAGAAAACTCATTTGTCATACTAACAATATTTCATAATGAGATAATGGTCAAAAATACACTTAGAAGTAATATTTTTTTTTTGCGAGTTTTCTACCTGAACTATCGGGTGTTCGCGTTTCCTATCTGAAGTATCGTGTTTCCTACGCAAACACCTGATAGGTCAGGTAAGAAACTCGCAAAAAAGTAATACTTGAAGTGTGTGTTTGACTATTATCTCTTACATTTTTTAATTTTCAATTAATTCCTTTAATTATCCGCGGAGAGTGCCATTTGGCACCATTTATAAAAAGAAAAAGATAAAAGGAGTGTACACCACACACAACCAGATACTAGTCGAAGTGTGTTTTGATAAGTAGTTGATGATAATTCAGACAGAAAATTAAATTCACAAAAAGGTAATACTTTAGGTGTGTTTTTTGTATTTTTTTAAATAATTACCTTTTTCATAATTAATGACACACATACATAGTTACGCGATGAGCTCTTATTACCACTAGATCAAATCACTGAAATAGTGTATCGTTTACAATCTTATTCCATATGATTTAGATACTAACCACCATCTTCATATCGATAGCTAAGTTAGTGCGTAGCTATATTATTGTGTCTTGTCTGTTCAAGATAACAAAAAATATTGGAATGCTGAGAGAATCTCTCTTTTTCCCTTACAAGAGGAAACAACGAATTGATTTGTAGGCAATCCATGATTTGATTATGTCAACCTTTCACTTTTTTTTTTCTCTAGATTTTGTCCACTATAATAGCTTTTAATACTATTCTTTTACTAACATATGTTGTTATTATTATATATTTTATATCATTTTTTCGTGTGGAATAGGACATTAGGTGACATTCATGAGTGCCCTTTAACTATGATTATTATATATGTTCTTTTCGTCTTGTTTTCACTCATTTCGTTAGTCCTGTGAAATCCAATTGTTGCTTCCTTTTCAGGCCCAATGTCACGTCCTTAGTCTTCAACTAAGCGCGCATGCGGCACTCGACAACTCGCTCACGTTCTTGCACAACTTGCTCACGATCTTGCTATGCCAAGTCAGCCTAGTTTACTACACTCAAGATCGCTAAGGGAATAGTAATTGAGAAAGACAAGAGAAATTTGCTAGAAGGAAGCTTTTTATTATAGAAGACTTAATTGATTTTGCTTGATGGTTTTTTACAAATGGATGCCCCTCTATTTATACTACTCACCTAGGGACTAGTATGCAAATAATAATTAATGTATAAGTCCCTACTTATTTACAAAGAAGTCCCTACTCTAGAATTATCCACTAGGCTAGAATGTTCTAAGGTCTTCCTAAGAAATCTTCTAAGAAGTCCATAAATATCTAGAGCATCTCCACATCAATCTCCGTAGCTCTAGAATCATCCAACACATGCTAGACTTTTTTTCCATGTAAGCAAACACATGGCAAAAATAGCTCCAAATGGCACTTAGGTGGCATGATGACGTGGTGGGTCATCACACTCTCCCCCACCTGATGTTGCGACGACCGCGGCGCATTGCTGCACATAAACTCTCGAATCTTGTCTTTAAATTGCCACAAGTCTTCATAACGCTCCCATGTGGCCTCTTCCGTGGTTGCCCCTTCCAACGGACGAGGAACACGGCGGGCTTCGCCCTTGTCTTCGCCACCAGAATCAACGATAAACCTCAATTTCCC